>NW_019525235.1:605453-640189 GCF_002814215.2 Seriola lalandi dorsalis | reverse complement strand
TGGTAAAGCCTAAAGTAAGATAATTTATTATCATGAGACTATAGTGTTGTTTCTACTAAAGATGTAATACAAAAAATAACGACTCGTTGGTTGGTTTAAGCTACTTGAGTTTTTTGCTGCTGGGCTGCCATGACATATTGTGTTGGCCTAGTTTGTATATTTTATTTATTTTATTACCACTGACCCTTTTGCTGTTGGGTTTGGGTCTCAGTCTTTGGCAGCGTCAGTCGGGTAAGGTCTGGAAGGCACCGTTATCATGAGGTCCTGGTCTCAGTTTTAGGTCCATCTAGAAATCTAGACCTGATCAGGCAGCACAAAGAAGACACCAAGAACAACGGTTCTTAAAAAAAGGTGCCTGTAAAATCCTTTTTGACCCACGGTCTGATCAGTGATCTTAAAGAGTGCGTAGCATATGCCCATCATATAAAACTGCCCATACTCCAACCTGTTCAAGTAAACACAAACCCATTGATCCAAGCACTAAACTAAAAATACAGAGAGGCAATCAGCCAGAGGTTATGTATGAGTTTCTGACAGAGACTGAACTGACTCAGATCTATGATGCATGGAGTGCTCATAAATAGCGGGAGCGTATGGAAATGCACGTCGTGCCACAGCCTATATATTGAGATTCAAAACCTGACAGGCAGACTGATGTAGAATCCATGAAGGGCCAGATAACAGATATCGTTTCAAACTACAGTCCACAGTATGGTGGTTGTGGAAACTATTGGTCCTGTTACAAAGCCAGAGTTGACAATAACACTGCTGGGCAAAATTGATAAAGCCCACCATGATGCTACTGTGCAAAAATGATATCCATCACACACAAGGAAACAAAAGCCGCTCATCTATTGTATAATCAGCAGTAACCTGAAATAGAAAGGTCAACAAATGAATAAACATAGATCTGACAGGAACGACTAGTTAAACAGCTGCAAACAAGAGGTTTGTTTGTAATTTACACACTGACTTCCAGATAAACAGTCTCTCTATAAACTATCAAAGCCATGGATGTACTAAGTCTATAAACTGAACACATCGCAACATGTCAGTGTGTTCTCAGCCGACACATTATCGAGAGCATTCGTGATCTTTTATACAGTAGCCTGCTTTTTTATAGTCTGCTTTAGGCGTGTGATAGCTATTATCATTGGCTTGACATGCTGACTGAATACATGAAACAGCGCCACACATAATGTCATACACCATTCTGAAAACGCAATAACGCACCATCGCAGCTACAAAACATCTGCATGAGGTAGACTCTTCAAAAAATCATTATACAATTAGCACCACAATGCATTCTGTATTCTTGCATGACAATTTCTCGGGGGGGAAAACTGACTGAATTTCTGTCAGGCGAGGACTAGCTATCAAAGGAAACTCATGTATGATTCAATGCTATCGTAAAATTTTCAGGAAAGTGGGAAGACACGGAGGAAGAGTGAGTGTCCAGAACAGAAAGAGGGGTGAAAGCTGGAAATAGAAATCAAATTCGAAAAAAAAGAAAAAACGAAGAGACAAAACAAGGAGAGTGCAGGGTGGCATGTGAGATGAAGGGAGGGAGGGACAGGTGTGAAAAGTGAAGTGAGAGAAACAATGAGTGGCAGGGAGTCCCAAGTGGATTGGATGTGAAAACAAGGAGGGACGTATAGACTCTGCAATGGGCACTGAGTCCCTCAATCGTCTTCCACACACACACACACACACACACACACACACACAGTAACATACAAAGATGTACACAGCTTCAAAGCCGTCTCTTCCACACCTTTCTTCCAGCTCATTCACACGAGTGGATAACAAACACTTTGCTTCTATCTTCAAGGGAGTTGTGGAGGCTGCAGAAATCCATAGTGATGAGTATAACAAAGCTCACCAGCTCTATGGACAGGAGGCAGGAAACAATAAAGAAAATCAGCTCAGTACCTCAATGTGAGTTTGAGCAAATAGAGCAAATAAAAAACTAGAACTAAGATTGTTTCTTTATGTACAATATTACAATTTTACATTCTAAATAAACATTTACTTTCGGCCAAATAAATTGTTTGACTGACTATTTTTAGTTTCTAAACAATATTAGAGCCTCTCAGCAATATGTGTCAGTTTCATTATTCTTTTTCAAATATTTCTGATGCAATTGAATCAGAAAAGTTAGACTGAGCAATTATGTAACATTACTCCCTGAAGGCTCTGAAAAGACCAGTCAATCAGTTTGAGAGTAGTTAATTATTTCTCCAACAGGAAGAAACAGCCACAAACATCAGACCTATTTGAATTACTCAACAAATCAGAGAATCAAACGTCTGGAACCAGACTAAGGTTATGACTAGTGGTTCAGGGAAGGCCTTGGCATTTTGGAAACATTATGACTAGATAAAAGTTTATGAGATTGCAATGCTGTATAATAATTACTGCAAAAATATCACTGATGCAATTAAATGATCGGCAGTATAAGAAAAGTTAGACAGAGCGATTATGTAACATGACTCCCTGAATGCCCTGAAAAGACCAGTCAATCATGAGAGTGATAACAGGTTCTTATCCTGTGCTTTCACTTTTAATACTGGGCTTACGTTCTTATATACATGGATTGTGGTTTAAATATGTGGACGTTTCTGAAGTGTTGTTATGCTACTACTATGGTGCAACCGCCTGAGCGAGCACTTGTTGGAAACCAAATCCACTTTTGTTATGAAATACCATAATCCCTACAACATCAAGCACAGTGTTGTGCATGTTCACTCTTCACAAGATCTAGCTCAAAGTTCCCTTTCTTGAATTTCCAACAAAGTTCACAGTCCCAAAAAAAAACAGTTTTTTTTTTTTTAAATGAGCTGCTCCGACATATTCTTTTTCAGTACTGCCTCCTCCTACCCATCTATCCCCAGCCCCCAATCATTGCCACATTAATGTATACTAGTATTGAATCACAAATGGAGCACAAAATGTCATAAAGCAGGACCACTCAAAATAGATCCATTTACAAATGTAATTCAGCTCTATGTATATTATCTACATTTTTTATATGCAGAAAGGGAAAAAAGAGGTGTTGTAAAGGTAGATGAATAGATTATATTTAACCTACATGAACCAAATTATGCAGCAGTTCAAAAACATAAAATAGATTACAGGCTGTACCACTGGCTTCATTACAGTCACTAGCTGATGTGCTATCACTGTGCTGTTTCAATTTGCACGACCATAGTTGTTCCCTAACCTTGACCACTTGGTTATTATTGTTACCATGTTACAATGACGCTCCCCAAACCTTAGCAAAGTAGTCATTTTAATTCGCAACATCTTCTCCCTCGTCTAAACTAATTACATATTTACTATGACCAAGTCATTTTTATGCCCAAACCTTAACCAGAGAGTCGACACATCATAAAACAGTGATCTGTAACAGTTTTGAAAGGCACAGACAAATTATGTTGTCCTGGCAACAGGGGCATCAGACCACAAAACGCTTCTATATGTCGTTCCACAGAACGTGGACAAATAATTTATGTTGTCCTTTAATTTGGAGTAGTAAGATGTTTCCACCTTTATCTTATGCCCAGGGTATAATGAAGCAAACATTTTCAGCAATGTTAGAAAACCTCATAGTGAGAGCTTTACACAGAAGTTACATTAAAATATGCTGAGACTTCAGAATGTGCAAACTATCTTAAATGTTATTAAAACATGCATTTATAGAATACTGTAATAGCCACTGCAGATTCATATTTACTTGGTGACTTAACAGCTGATTTTACTAAGTGTGCACAGGTGTGACAATTGATGTATTAAAGTGGGAAGGAGGCCCACTGAGGCTCCACACCACTGCAGATGAGTGAGAATAGACTTTGGTGTTGGACTGCCCAGGGTGACGCTGAGGGTTTTCTTGAAGAATCCAGACATGAGAGGGGACAGAGTGAAACTACCACTCTCTCAGTTGGCAGTGCACTGCCTCCCAACACCCAGCTGTGTTTGTTTGCTGTGAATTAGCAGGCAGCAAGAGTCTACATGCTCGCTCAATATTATCCACATCACACCATAATTAGAGAGGAGTGCACTATTAAAATGGTCGTCCGCTGCTAAATCACCAAATGATCGTTCATTTTTAGCATCTGGAGAAGCATCTTTTTTGTACCTGTGTTCTTCTATAGTAAACGCCGACATCAAGAAGCATGTAATCCGAAACGCATAAAAATTTACATATGACCAGGAACACTGCCAACACCATCCGACACTTAAATGTGACAGGTCAAGGCTTCAAATCCTCATAATGTGCTGTTATTATAATGTTGCCAAGGACTGTGACAATTCTCCTTTGAAATTCTATAATTATTCATTTACACATCTTCTCTCTCCTCTGATTGGCATAATTACTATCATCTTCCTAACAACTGTGAACTCCTAACTCCCAGTTAGTGCAACCAAAATACTGAAGGTTGTTGATACAAGCCCAACAGGGATTGAATCAGGCTGTGAATCTGGTCAGGTCCAATCTCAACTCCAACACAACTATGTCACGGATCAAACAGCACAGGGGCTCACAGGAGCAGGCGGAGGGTTTCTGAATGCCAAACAGCCACTGCTGCTCAAACAGATGTTGGCTGCACCACCTCTGATATCCGAAAATCCCACCCAACACCTACAACACGAGCCCCTGCTGACAATCATCAGCCCCACAACACAGGAGCTTAATAACCATGTGACTCGCCGTATTATGATTTGTGTTTTTGCTTTGTTGTTCTCCTTACCACCTTTAAAGACAGGCAGGAAAACAATAAGCCAGTCAATACACAAGAATAATTGCTATAAAACCTGAGTAAAAAAAAAAAACAAACATGCGAAGTCGCTTATAAAAATGACATTGGATTAGCACATATTCTAAAAACACTCTCAGGCCAACAGAAGGAGAAGATAACATTCAATGCACAGTACTTCCAGGGGGCTTAGATAACAGAAAGCCAAGCAGGAGGAAGGCTTCGGGATGACTGCACATGAGGACTTTTAAAATAAAGCCCATTGCACTGGTTGCCAAAGCTAAAACACCGAAAGCAACACTCACCCAAAATGTCTTGTCTATTAACCTATGAATCATAACCAAAACTGGCATGGGCCCACTCGCAACTGACACGTGAAGCTTCTGGCAAAAATTTGCTCTTATGAAAGCTGACACTGTCAAAGAGCAGACTCAGAAATATCAAAAATGAAAGTTTCACACGTGGATGGGCCTGTCGTAGCTTCATGTTAAACGACCAATAAGTACTGAGCACTTTTTACCTAATGAGGCATCTTTGTGCATGGAAAATCAGCCTGCACGAATGTACAGTGCACTAGATACAGTATGCATCTATAATGAAGTGGCTCTGTTCAAAGTAACTGTGTTTATGCAAATTATTCTGTACATACATACTAATCATGCGCTCAGGGAATATAGTGCTACCATGGAAAGTAAAAGAGATAAAAGGATCAAGGGAAGTGAGGGAGTGTCTGTAATATGACAGATTGTATAGCTGCTGAGCCTTCATGGCTGTTAGTCACATATAGAAAATAACACACCTCAAGGATGAGGATATTAATGTGAGAAAATGATATTTTAACAAGATTAGTAGCATTTGTGCTTTGTCTTAGCTCAGTGTGTCATCAAACACATTTATCATCATAGAAATGACTGGCATTTATCTCAGTCGCACTTTATTATTTTGTACATTAAGCATCTTGTTTGATGTAGTTTCACAGCGGTGGGCAGATGACATTTTCTCCAAAATAAGTGGTCCAAGACTACAAAGGCCTTAATTAACATCTTAGTGCCACTCTAAGGTGCCTCCCCACCACCACCACCAAACACACATGCACATACACCCCAGATAAGGGCTCAGGGTACGATGCCCTGTAAAGCATGCACAAACAGTGTCTCCACTGAGATAGAAGCACATCATCTTGTGCACAAGGACGTAGTTGATAGTGGCCTTCACAGGGTCATGAGGCCAATAGTTCGTCCCCCTATCCCAGCTCGCTGCTTCTCTGTGGCTGCTGCTCTGTGGCTGCTGCAAGGCACAGTCACAGGATGGAAATAAGATCCATTTACAGCAGTGCTCCGAAGAGGACCTCGGGGACTTTCGAAGGTGCTGCAGCAGAACTACCTCCATCCACAGCAGGAAACTAGAAGTCATTCACTGCTCCATTTACTTCAAAGTGGAATATCAAATATAACACGATGTTCCACTGAAGCAAACAATAGAAAGACTGTGTTGTAGCACGTTCATTTCAGCACAGATCATTTCTCCCTCTCGGTTCATATACATCATAATGGCATCAACGAGTAATCTAGGTACAGTCACCTCGCTGGTGATTCAATAGCAATGCCAATTACACTATGTAGCGAGGCGTGTGGTGTGCAGAGCCTGCTGCAACGCCTAATCCTGCCATCTGTGGACCAATAAGTTTCACAGCAGTGCGATCGTGAGCTGAAACAAGTAAGAGTTCGAGCCAACATTAAAGTTGAAATAGGTGACCGGTGTTTCTGGGTTGTACAAGCACAGGCTGAATCAGAAATCAATTAACTTTAAAGGCATGCAAATCTAAAAAAAATCAGTCAAGTGAAGAGGCACTTAGCCGAACAGCTCTGTCTGCCTAATGACTAGTTGCCTTCCTTTAATCAATCACATTTCATACCACATAATCACAATGACATGCCCTCTATCAGAGGTCAGTCTGCTTGATCTGCGTTCTGTTTCTCCTCGATGCGTGGCCTGGTACTGACGCTGTATCAGCACAGTTTTACTATTGTTGTAGCTGCTAATGTCTGGGAGTTTAATTAGTTTGAGTCTGGACTGCTGAAGCTGTTGTGGTCATGTGACACCGATTTAACCATGGCCAACTCTCTACAGTTATATGCAGTGGTGGAAAGTAAACAAGTATATTCACTCAAGTACAGTCTTGAAGTACTTCTGCTTTACGTGTGCATTTCCATTTTATGAAACTTTACTCAGCTGCATTTCTGAGTGTTTCATTTAAATAATTGTTCGTAACCGAATAGTGCGATATTTCACAAGACACTGAAGATTCAGTTCAAAGTCCAAGAATGAAAACAAATTTGCAGAGTTTTTCTTGGTTCCCATCCCATTAATCATCTTACAACCCTTTAGATTTATCTTGTGATACTCTCTTGCTTTCGATACTTGAAGTACATTTTGCCCTTTACACATTACTTCCATGTTTGTACAATAAGATTTTGAATGAAGGAGTATGTTTACATGTTATTTCGATACTTTTAATGATGTGAAAGATCTGAATTCTTCTTCCACAGCTCTTAATATGTCTTCATTAATAATTGTCTTGTGACAGAAAATTCTTGCTTCAATGAGACTGCACATAATATTTGCACAGATTTTCATAATATATGCACACATTGTGCTATCTGCAGAGCAGCAAAGTGTCCTCTTCTAGTAAACTCACAGCAGACAATGTTTATTAAGGCTCTCTGATTATTAAAGCAACACATGTGAGTGGGAACTACATATATCTGTTACTGAAGCTTGAGTGTTCATGTGTCTGTGTTCGTGTGTGTGTGTGTCTGTGTGTGTGTGTGTGTTCGTGTGTGCGTGTGTGCATGTGTGTGTGTGTGTAAACTCACCAGCTTGCGTTGACACCAACCACAGACGCCACAAAGAGCCACCAGCCAAACAGCACACACTGTCACTGCGAGGGAGACCAGGAACACACTGAGGGACACTGAGCCTGTGCACATAAACACACATACAGAAACAGGGAGGCAGAGAGAGAGAGAGAAGATGAGTGATGCTTTTGTGCATACAGGGATATATTTTCTTCATTGTGTGTACAATAAAAACACAGGATTTTTTTTCCCTACAGAGCTGATTGTATACCACGGTAAATCAGGTTTTCAAATGGAGCAACCCTAAAACAAAGCTGGGCCATCTCCCTCCCTCTTTAATTTAATAGCCAAGGCAAAGCTGCCATTTTTACATTCTGTCATAAGGAGCCACAATCTCACCACTACCCGCTTCGTGCCGGAGCATTTCAATACCTTACGAATAAGGGCTGCAGCCAGGCATCACTCACTCGCACACACATCACTGTCATAGTGTCACAGCTTGTTAAGTGACAGGCTGAAAGTGAAGGGGGTGGGGGGGTTGCAGAGTGGAGGCTGGGGAGGCTGGGCTGACAATACAAGAGAGCTCATGATTAATGGGTATCAGTAGATGCCCAGTGAGAGATGTGGCTCTGGAAGAGAGTCATAAAAAAACATCATCTATTGCTGCTCGCTTGTGTCTCAGTGTGTGTGCGTGTGTGCATGTTTGTGAGAGAGAGAGAGAGGATTCACACATGCACCTGTGCGCCTGAGTGTGTTTACATGCTGGTTATGATAGTGGCAATAAGTGGATCTACCCTCGCGAGCACTCTGCGTTTAGTTAGTTCTCCACATTTAAACAAGTGAGTGGCCTTCTCTTTGGAGGACAGGGATATAAAGCCTCATTGAGCTTTGATATTTGCACAGCGGGGAAGATGCTAATGTATTCAAATTTGTGATTTCCTTCTAACAATTCTGATTCCTAAATATACAGTGATAAATGGGTGTCAGAACGCGTTTTCGCACCGCTGAGTGACAAACACTGACAAACACCCATGCTTTCCTTTCAGCAACTGGGTTTGTCTTCTCCCCAATTGCTGTCTGCTTCTCTCCCTTTGCTTGTCACAACTGGCCTTTTCATCTCACTCCTCCATCATATCTGTGCTTTATTCTCCACCTCACCATGTCCTCTGGGAACAGACGAGCTCAAAAAGGAGGAGCAGGTATACTTGTTTCATATGGAAAAATCAGAATAGGACCAGCATAGTATTCCACAGTCTTCCCTCAGCCTCAGCTGCTGTTTTCAAGTGACACCTGAGGCCACTTACAGTCAAAAAATAGTGAGCACAAATGCAACAGCTAAGACAATGGACAGCAAACTTAATGACGGATAGATGATGATTAGACTCTTAGTGACAGACAATCAGACCAAAAAAGAACCATTTAGCTTTGTGCATTTGTACTGAATTCTGTAATAGAAATGACAAAGAAACAACGGAAAAATCTTGGATGGAGAAACGTGGGCAACACAGACTGTAAACTCCACAGGAAGAGATGGAGGTGAATGAACTTTGCAGCATGCAGCGAGTCCTCAGTAAAACCGAGATAAATTATCTTGTTAATTTTTCTCCAACTCGCAATTTTCTATGTTTCAGTCATAAAAATGAATCATATGGGAACAAATGAAATTGACTAGATCATGAAGCAAGAGATAAAAAATCTTTTTAATTCCCCTCTACTCAGAGTGAGTGACAATTCTGTTTTATCTATATGTGTTACTGGTAGCGCACCCAGAAATATAATCATGTTCCTGGCAATTTTACAATATTAAAGGGGCTATATGGAGTTTTCTTACGAACAAAATTTCTGCAAGCATTCAGCATTTCTAATAAAATCCATTGTGTGTATCCTTGAGGTGTAACAAACTTGCATTTCCTTCTTCATAAAACTAAACAGACTTTCTTTTTTTAAATTTAAAACCTTTATCATTTACAGACATGTTTAATTGGTAACTGTCTTCCTCTTCCCTGTCTTTTTTAGTGTTTATCTGTGTTTTTTTGGTGCATACTGCCACCTGTAGATGAATGAAATAGCATGAATCTATTGGTAGGAATGTGTGCCTCATCACCCACATGCAAACGTAACAAGGACCCAGTCATAAAAACATTGTTCTGTAGCACTAGCAGTGGCCAAAAACTCCACATTTGGCCTTTAATGGTCACTTTAAGGTAGTTAATTGCTTACATACTTTTCCAACTGTGGAAGGATTTTCTATTAGAATGATCTTTTTCATCGAGTTGACTCTGTACAAGCTGCAGTGTATTATTACACCTTTCATTGCTCTCTACAAGAGCAGTGTGAGCATGTGATCAGAAACATGGGTCAATTTAGGATTAACACTCTTCGCAAAGTTTGGAGCCTACACCATCCCTTGCAGGTGGCACAGTGCTTCAACCAAACAGGAGGAGTCACTTGTGGTAGGTACTGCCAGCAGGAGTTGAACTCTGGTGTTTGGAAATCTGCCCATGCACCTAGCACCCAAAGATAAAAATCCTAAACATCTAAAACATCCCACACTATGTGAGTTTATCTCCTGACAACAGCAGCTGCCCCAGACTGGAAAAGAATCAATCCTACTTGACTAATCTTGTTCTGATTGTGAAAGTATAGATATAATCAGTGCAGTTGTTACACGTGTGCCCACATTATCTATCTGCAGTCAAAAAAGATGCTAATGGTAAAGACACACGTCCAAACCCTGCTGAGTAAGAGAGGGTCAGTGAAACACATGCAGCTCCTGAATGATGAATATCTCCATTCACAGATGTTCAGAAATAGACACAGGCTATATACTCTGCTACTGTATATTCATAGAGAGGTCCATGAAGTTGAGTCCATTAGATACGTACAGCATCAGCAATAGATCTTAAATAAGGAGAGCTAGTCTCCAGCTAGATTGTGCACTAAGTGCCTCAGTGATGGATGTTCAGGTTTTTGAAGGGCTTGGAGAGTCAGGTAGATCTGTGAAAGCCAGCAGCTGCTGATGTAGGGCCCTGTCCTACAGCCCTGTGTTCTCTCTGAAGGTCAGAGGGTGGGGTGGAGAGTGCTACGGTTTATGATCTGTGTCAGTCATGAGAGCTGTGGGAGTAAAAAGCTTCCAAATAAAATGCAGCATCTAAAGAGGCCACGTTATTGCACTCAGTAATGGACAGCTGGTTTCTGCTTCCCACTTCATGGAATATAACTTCCTTTTTAGAAACTACAGAGAAGCACCATGAGCAGGTAGTGCAGAGGAATAAAAAGGTAGGAAAAAAACACTGTGTTGAGGTATTAAGGAGATATGCAAATCTTCAGCACTATAGCTGTGGAGAAAAAGAGGCATCATTAGCGTATAAGAAGCCTGCACTACATACAGCTATCACAGCACTCAGGAAATTCAATTTATCTTTCCCCTTGAACAAAATAAAACTTGTGGCTTGAAATACTCTCGCAGGTGACGCACTGGTGAGGTGAAAGATAAAAAGGTGTTTGTGTGCTACAACTGGAATAAGCGGACAATTTCACGAGAACAGCTAATGTAGCATTTAATAATATAATATAATCCTTAATATATTTTAACTAGGTAAGGAATGAAAAAATCCTTCCAAATGGAGGGTGATGAATCACTTGTAAAATTGCACCACTCAGTAAAACTGACAAGTGAACTGAACAATCCATTGAACCCTTTGATCAGAAGCCTTTAGAAGTCAGAGCACTCTTGAACTTGAAAGTCGCTTGTTTGTTTTAGATTTCTGTGGCTATTTCTTTCATATATAAGAGAAAATAATTGGCTCCATCCACAGGAGCGGGCAGTGACAATGACGGTGTAAATGAGTTTGCAATGATCTTTCAGTGAGGAGGACAACAGAAAACAAGTCATGCAGGAGGTTAAATATGGACATTTAAGTGAGGCAAAGACGAAACCTGCAGAATATATCAAAGGGCAGAGTCTTGAGGATCGAAGTGTTCTAGTGCATTGCAGCATTGAGTGCAACAAGCATTACTGTGGTTACGTAGAGTGGCACAGTACATGTAGGTGATCTGGCCCACATGCAGTGAGCTAAGCCAAGCAGAAAGGGACCAGTCCTCAGGGGTAGAAGAAATTGCTAATTGGACAGGCGGAACTGGAGCAGTGTCCAGTCAGCAAAGCTGCCACACCGCATCCTTACGCTCTGACTGAGGTGGAGAGGGCAGTGCCTCAGAAGCTCTGGGTGCAAAGCTCATAGCCTAATCGCCACTTCAAAGTGCCCCCCTCCTTGTACAGGAGCCTGGGTTCTGCCCTCTTTATAGCCAGGGTAATCCTCAGATGTCACTCAGGCATCTTTACAGTCTGCCCCCCCTCTGAGGCAGAATCTGTGTGCAACAGCAAAATGTTACTTACTTCCAGTTAAATTCCAATACTGAGTATTTCAAATTGCTTCAATCTACCTTCTGGCTCAATTCTGCGCTGCAGTTTATTGCTTTTGTTTTAGAGTTATTTCTCAAGACAAAAGACTGAGTGGTAGTAAACAGCACATGCATATGAGGCCCTTCAAAACTAAATATTTCTCCCCAGCCGCACAAAATAATTTGTGTGGAAAGAGCGTAAAATTGATTCAAGAGAGGAGATGTGGATAAAATGAGTATTTACTATGGTTCCAGGTAAATAATGTCATTGTCAAATAAACTGATGAGGTGACATTTCACACAGTGAGCTCTGAGGTGGTTTCTACCACTGCTGTGGCATGCTCAAAGGAAGACCTGTTGTTTTGGCATGCTTTAGCCCTTTTAGTGTTGTTGTAAAGCCAGTCAGCTTGGCCAAGGTTCAGGTATTTGCTTGAGACAGAACATCATTTCAAGTAGGATGCAGGATAGATGACAGTTCTCTCCTTCATGCAGACATCATTTTGAAGCCTTCCTGCTGCTCTTTAAACAAAGGGACCACTTGGTGGGGTGTGCATTGGTCTTTATTATAGCTACGAGCTATAATAAAGCTATACGGGATCACACCAGTCACAACACCCGTCAACATGCTGACATTCTGACACAACCCATCTCGGCCTTCATTATGATCTGAACTACACACCTGAAAAGTTTCGTGACTGTATCTTGTACGTTTGTGACGCAAAATGTGTCCACCAACAGACAGACATATAAAAATCTGCTGAAGTACCACCTCTGTGCTGGTTCCTGCTGCAGTAAGTGTCTCTAGGACCATGATGACACACACACACACACACACACACACACACACACACACACAGACTCACAAGGTGAAAACATAACCAGCCACACATTGTCGCAGCTTGTAATAACAATTTAGGAAAATTTTTCAAGTAAGAGCTGATAGGAAGTTCAGAGAATCCATTACTGTACTTTAGCAAAAAAACATGATCCCATGATCTCATTTGCTTATTGGTTGTGTTCCCAAGTTTTATCTTGTGACAACACACTTATCTTAAATTTACTTATTGTTTGGCAGGGAACTCTCTATTCTTGGTGTTTTATGTTTATATTATATTAACGTGCACCATAACTGCGAGAAACAATACAAACAACAAAATGTTGACTGTGATGGATTATCTATCTCATGAAAGTTGGCAGCAAGCATCAAAAGTAATTTGATCCATGGAAGGTAAAGGGAACATCCATTCATCCCTGTATAAAAGCCATGGGAAGCTTTGGGAAATGTATGCAGGTTGCAGTAAAAGGGGGAAAAACAGGCAAGATTCTGGTATGGTCCTTTAACCACTTGGAAATTCAAGTCCACAGTGGACAGTGGAGCCCCATGTGCTGCAAATCATAGGGATGTGTAGAGCAACCACTGAAATTTTGACAGGTGGAGAGCACCTGTGGTGAGAGTGAGTGTCTCTTGCATCCCCTGTAGGGTAGAGGGATGCTTTGCCGGTTCTCTGTCCCTATATGCTCCCTGTGGCTCAGCTGTGGCACTGCTGTGCTGTCACAGAGGCTGTTTCACAGCGAGAGTAAGAGGACTGCCACCCACGTTCTGTCTGCTCTCAGATGAGGGATAGGATCCATCTCAGCAAAGTGACAAGCCGGGTTAGAGCTGGACCAGCAAAACGTCATGTGACACATGCCTGGTGTCACCTATAATGGCACCATCGTCTTATTAGCACCTCTGACACAGAATGAGTGAATAAATTAAAGAGTATAGACACTCAGAGTGTAAGTGAACTGAGACTGTGATAATGCTTTAATATAGTTACAAGGGAACGCAATCAAGTTTGGTATTTTTCTGTTTCTGCCATACAACTGATGTAAATATAGAATAAAACTTAAATACAACAGATGAAAGAGATGCTGTTTTGTCCAGCACACTAATATACTTGTGTAAAAAATACTATATTTCCCTAAAATATCTTAGATATTCTGTGGCATAGACATTTTTATGTAATTATTTAAGTGTCAACAAATAAATTAATGAACTAATAAATACATAAATTCTTCTGACATTTCAGAAATCGTCAGTTTTCTTATCTACTGTATGCCTTTGGTAAATACTCAGGAGTGTCTGTGAAAAACAACCAGCAGCCTGCTCACAGTAAGATGCTCAATGAACAGCTTAGCTTCTGTGTTGTAAGTAGGACTGTATAATTCTGTCAAAATGACATACTGCAATACAAATAATAAATGTGTGATTACTGAATATTTTCCCTTTCAAGATAGTTAAAGAGGCATTAGCTCAGTCTGAATTTGTACCGTTTCTTTTTTTTTCTTCATTTTCTTACAGCCTGATCCATTCATTCAGTTTCCTGTTGGAAACTGTATATTAGATATTTTTTTTAAATTGTGAAGGTCTGGTCTCCAGAAACTGAAATCATCAAAATGATTTTGAACTAACTTTCTTCAATGCCGTGATCTCAGTGGGATGTAAATGAATATTATCTACTTTTAATTCTGAGCGATAAAGATAATGTTTTAGTTAGATGTATTTGTCTCAATGCCTTTGATAAGGACTCTATACAGTATGCATCGTCTTCATCTATCACATAATCTATCAGTGTCTCTTCCACAATTTTCTCCCCCAGCTCTGCCTCAGAAAGACTGAATTAACTGGTCAGATTGAAATGGATGACTTTCATATATGCCACAAGAAGGACTCAATACATTTACCAAGGACACTCTCCCCTGCCTTCTAACAGGCCAACTTGTTTTCCGATTTGTAAGTGCCCCCTGCCTCGCATCAAAGCCACATTAATAATGGATTAGAGTCATATATCACAGGATGATTCCAAAACACTACTTTAAAAGAGGCTAACTCATCTGCCTGCTTGAATATTAGTCTAGTGGTGCACAGTAACCTGTGCAGTTTACTAGCTAATTACATATCTAGGTAACTGAATTGTTCCAGATCTGTCATGATGGAAGAGAAATATTAAGTATGATACTTGATTAATTTCCTCCTACAGTTGTACCCCTTGGCTCAATGTTCCTCGTGACAGAGTGACCCCCACACCCTCTCCATATTTAACCTCGCTGCTCTTCTATCAGTTACCGACTCTTCCCACTTTCACCTCCTGAGTGTCATACTGGGACAAATGGCTGTTATAAATTCCAGAAACCTGATCAAGCTGAACGAGCGTCTTCTGTTTAGTGGCCCCACAGCTTTAGGATCTGCTAGCTGCTTCACACCGTTACAAAAAACCTATTACTCACCCGCCCCACTGATGCCCTTGACTTTATTGACTTAAGTCCACATAGTGGCTGTTGATACTCTGGAGGTAGACTAGTGTCCATCTCAGTAATGAGCTTCTGAGCTGTAAACTAAATCAGCCATGACTAACATTATTCCAGGTTCAGGGGCATTAAATTGCCTATATATAGCCTTCTTTATTTGCTGTAAGCAGGGTTAGGGCTTGCAATAAAACAGCGCCTCACTGAATTGTTTTACAAAACTTCTTCTACCCACCTTTTCAGCGGGGACTGTTCTTTTATGTTCATGTTCATGTTTGCCCAGCCGGTTTCCTGTTCTCATACTGTACAGGATTCCTCTCAGAATTAATAGTAACTTTTAAAACAGTGAGTACTTGAACTCAGACAAAGGCGAAAGCGATCGGCAGTTTTAGCATCTATTGCTGACAGATTTTAACAGCTGTATCTAGAGGCCTTAAGCTAACATTAGCTCCAGGAGTTGGATGAAAACACTGTCTCCAGCTGACTTTTTAATGTTTCATTCTAAAATCTTTGAAAATCAATCAGTGATCAATGTGGAAGACAAAGGAATAAAGAAAGCCTAGTTCTTGTATTGCAGTGTAGAGCTAGTTAATCCTATAGTATTACATGTAGAGTTTTAAAAAATGTAAGATATCAGACTTTTATTTCACTCTCCAATAATCCTGTTTATTCTTGTTTTAATCTTCAAACAGTATCTTTCCACATTTTTAATGTTACAAGAGAAAAGGCTTTTAGGATGGAGCAAATGTAATCCAATAATAATAATAATAATAATAATAATAAAAGCTGCTAATGTTACCTTAACTGTAATAGCTTCTGGGACTGGCTTCAGCACAATGGGTGAATACTACACAATAGATATCCTGTCATCACACACCAAAAAAAAGTTAGTTCATGATGTGCTCCTCTGCCATGGAAATAACACCTGGTTACTACTGTAGCTACTGCAGTTTGCATTTTTGGTTTTGGAAAGGCTAAAAAAAAGGCACCGCCCTGTAAACTTGTTAAACATGCAAATCACTTTAATATGTGGAGGAATCCAAAGCTTGACAGATCTGCCCTGCCTACTTACTGTACGGTTGCACAGGTCACATTTCTTCCATTTTCTGTCTTTTTCCAACTGTCATCTCCATCGAGGCCTGAAATGTCAATAGCCTTGTGTGTAGCCAAACATTTTGTCCGTCAAACTTTCCTACACCCCCTCAGCATTGACCTTCTGTAACCTTCTTCTCCTCTACACTTCACTTTAACCTCTTATTCATTGCCATATCCTCTTTACCATCTGCGTTGAAAGTTATGTTTTAGTTACTGCCTTTCTAAAAATGGGTAGATGCACATGTGCACATGTGCCCATGTTCCTGAACACACACACATACACGCTCGCATATTCTTCCACTTGACACAGCTTAAGCACAGTGACATGAGTGGGAACACATGCGCTTTCGGGATGTGAGGAAACCAAGAAAGTGGAGAGAGAACAGTGCAGGAAAAGCAGAGTGGGAGTGAGGGAAGAGGGACTCAACTGTAATGCTATTGAGGAGCAATTTGTGAAGCTTGTGCATATGCATACAGGCCTACAGTCCCCATCTGCCCACATCATCAGCTCGCTGCTGGTGACATCAACCAAGACAAAGAGGTCTCGGATGCTCCAGATGTATTATGTGGGTGGCATTATAAAATCTAATCCAAGTCAAAGTCAATTGTATTTGCCTAAGGATACAGGGCAGAGTTGCATTCATGGTATGTGTGTTTGTGTTTGTGTTTGTGTTTGTGTTTGTGTCTGTGTGTGTATGTATGTGTGTGTGTGTGTGTGTGTGTGTGTGTGTGTGTACACTTTTGTATCTATGTCCAATTTCTACCACCCCTACTCACATAAAAATATTAGCCTAAATATTCTCACTCCTTCAAAAATGAAAAAACAATTATTGAGGGTGTAATTAAAGTATTGGCAGGACAAGTGCAACTTTAATTGAATGACAGCTAAATGGCAGTCAAGTGACAGTGAAGCAGCCTAGTCGCAGCATCTCTGTTACGGTTTATGTAAAATCTCATCAAACACCACGCAACTACACAATGGGCTTAGCTTAAGACGTTTATATGATTATTCACGACCGAAACAGACACACATCTATGGAGCAAAGTTCATGTGAAAGAGCCAAACAGACATTTGTCATAAATTAATTCATTTAGATTTATGATTACCTGGAGGCCTCTACCTTTGCCTTCTTCATTAAATTAAAGACTTCCTGTAAAAAGCACTTTATTACCTGTCTGGACAGACCAGGCAGTAAAAACCCAGGGCACAGCAAACCCTCTAGACTCTAGCTAGAGGTTAGAGCATTGACTCTGCCACAACCCAGCCAAAGTCCTCTCCCTTTAGACTCCATAAAAAAAGCCACTAAAAGATAGAACTCACGTGACCTGATGGTAGCCGTGTGTGCCTGTCTCTGCATCTGTATGTCTGCCTATGAATGTCTTTGTCTTTCTGCAAGTGACACAACACTTTCCCCTTGGAGCCAAAGCCTCACACTGACTAACATGTACCCTCGGCTGGTGTGATGATTACTCGCCTGTGACCACAACCTTTTCACCACTGGTGTTAGGAGGGCTGATGAGGGGAGGATGTACAAGTGTACGACAGCTAAGTGAGGGATAGCAAAAGGTTACTTTGGAAGAAGTAATGGGTCTGATGTTGCCTTTGTATGTGCAACAGGCTGCCCAACTGTAATTTACACTGTCATGGGAGAGCAGACGGAGAACAGAATAACTCTGGTACAGAGCGCAT
The DNA here is from genome assembly GCF_002814215.2 of Seriola lalandi dorsalis. Taxonomy (NCBI): domain Eukaryota; kingdom Metazoa; phylum Chordata; class Actinopteri; order Carangiformes; family Carangidae; genus Seriola; species Seriola lalandi. Next base: position 622,100 of record NW_019525235.1, on the reverse strand, counting down.
TATATTTGTTCAGTGACTTCTGCTCTCATCGGGTGGAACAGAGAATCCCATCTCTGCAGTGACCACCTCTCTCCCCAGGTGACCTTTCTCGTCAGCGGCTGTGCATTAACGGTAAAGCTGGACTATGATCGAAATGATCCTGTCCTCTTCACTGCTGTGGACTGAGCACAGGCCCCTGGGACAACACTACATCGGCTCTGGTTCTGGAAGAGATTTAAATACCCCTCTGCTTTTAGACTCCAGCTGGACAGACACCACAGAAAATAACCCTCATTAGCATCAGCCAATGTCAATGGAAGGACAAATTAAAGTAATGAAATACATCCTATAACATCTACTATATGGTTTCATGCATTTTCTTCCTCTGACTCAAAAGTGGGTTTCTTCCAAAGAACACATTTAATAATTAATGATAAAATTTAGTGTGCGTCATGTTCCCCAGAATGAAGTTTCACTTTTTGCTGACAGCTCTATATAAATATAATTTGCTCTTCATAAGCACAGGGTCATCTTGGATGGGCCTTCAGCACTGCTGTCTGTTGCTTGACTGCCCACTGATGTGTTTGCTTGTAGAACTGTCAACAATTTACAGCTGGGTAGTACCCAGCAGACTGAGACTTATTGACGATGCCATGCAGCTGCTCACTCGCAGCAGGATACAGTGAAGGGCTCATGGGAAATATAGTTTTCCACAACTACCAGTCCTCGTGGCCTTCACTTCTGCTGGGAGCAGCCTGTAATTTTCCTTCAACATTAACTCAATTACACAGCACCTGAGGACATTTTAGCCTTGCTCTGTACTGTAATAGCTTGTCTTAATTCTTACGAAGAAGGGGCTGTTGCTGCAGTCAATATCACCTCGGAGTTCGGGAGTGGCCATAATACCTGCAGTAGCGTGCAGGATGTCACTGTTTGTCACATCAACCAATACGATGAAGTATCCCATCTGGCTGGTTTAGCAGAAGAGAATAAAAGGCAGGCTTGGCTGCTTTCATTAAGCAGAGTGACACACACACACAGAGCTCTCACACATACTTGACATTATCACCCTAACATCATGACAAGGATGTCATTTGGCTAACTATTGCAGGCGTTGCTGAGGGGGGAAATAATGGAGGGAGTGCAAGTTCAGGCTGGAGAGGAATTAAGAGCAAAAGAGAAGAGATTTAAGTTATTATGTGAAATCACCTTTGATTTCTCTTTGGCAGGGTAATAATGAGCAACACGGTGTTTCTACTACAAATATGTGATTAAATGTAGAAAGCCGTGGTGTATTGTTTTCCATCACTTTCTCAATTTACTCTTGAGAGAGCTTAGACTACTGTATGCACTGGGTGTTGCCTGACCTGGGCACCATCAAACTAAGATGTCACAAATAATCTAACTGGCATTATGAGCATTATTTATAGTGACTGGAATGAAAAACAAAGAGGCAGAACTAACCTGATCCGTGGTTAATTTATTAACTCTTCAAGTGAGCTGTAACTCTCGTCATGTGTAATGGACTAGACGGATTAGGCGAAGAATAACGGATGCTGTTGAGGCAGCCTCTCAGCCTTGTGTCTCTATGAGGTCTGTTAAATTACTAAAAGGACAAACAAGGCGGATGTGTGATTTGTATGCAACCTGACCTTTAAGCCAATCGAGGGGTTCTTGAGAATGCAAAGCTATCCAGGAACAGTCTCCAGACAGAGGATCCTGTTAGATCACTATCCCATTAAGATTTGGTTGTATTGAACAGATCATGTTTCCTTCCTCTTCCTAAAAATGAACTCACTTTGGCTCTGATCAGTTAAGCAAAGTTTGGTTAGGTCTGGGTTCAGTTTGGTGAAGAGAGCTCAGATGGCTTTTTTAGCCTTACTAGAGCCATGTCAGTCAGTCAGTCCCTCACTTTGCATCAGACTGATGTCTCTCAACAACTATTGAGTGGATTGCTGTGAAATCTGGTAAACATCTTCACCCTCAGGATGAATTGTAATAACTTTGGTGACCCCTTAACTTTAAACTTGCATCGTGATCAGTAGAAAAGTTGGATTTTTGGTTTATCACCAAACCTGCAAAAATAATGACAGTTCTGTCTCTTCTTGTAGCTATTTAGAAAATGTTAGCATGCTAACATGCTCAACTATAGGCGCACATGGTAAACACACCAGCTACAAATCAGCGTGTTAGCATTTTCACTTTGGGCATTAGCTTACTGACTTGTGCCTACGTATACAGCCTCACAGAGCTGCTAAAGTGGCTGTAGAGTCTTGTTAAAAATATGTTCAAAACATTATATCACAGGGACTGTTGCATAAAAAAATGTGCGGGAAATCATAGCATGCAATTAAGTCAGTAAAGTAAAATAAATATTGGATCGAGCACCTAAGTGCTTTTTGGACATTTTGTGATTAAACACACCACTTTTATTTGAAAATCAGTGGCTATTCTCAAGTTAATGGAATGGTTATATACTACACCTTGACAGTTATCTAATGGCAATGTGAGAAGTGGTTAGCACTATACTATTTCAAAACGCTAATTGATGCACAGATGAAATGTAGGGTTCGGGGGGGGGGGGGGGGGGGGTGTGGGTATGTCTTCATGCCTATTTGTGAAATTGTTAGAAGTGGCTCTGCTGTGCTTATAGCCTGTGGATGCAGGGTGATTCACCAGACTGTTCTGCAGGATTCCTGTGTGGGCTGACAGTCGTGGATAACGGGACCTGAGACTAGGGAGAATGAGGAAGAGGAAGAGGAACGGGGGAGAGAATGACACACAGCGTACAAAAGATTTGTGCATCCTGTCCGAACCCTCGTACCCTTGTCTTCAATGACTGGTGAAATGACAAGTGCCACTTCCACAGCTTTCCTGGGTGATGTATGGTTGAGTGGTCATAAACACATGAAGTATTAATATGTATGGGGAGGGGTCTGAAGTGTCACTCCGGCCTGCATCTGCACTCGAGAGATTGTGCAAACCTTTGCTCAAACAGCAGCAACCAAAATAAGATTTGTTCAGAGCAAGTACAAAAATCAAACACAGAGGACTGCCAGCATGCCCTACCTCCAGGCTGTTCTAGGTGGGGGGCAGGCGAGCTGGAGGCTGGGGAGGAGAAGAGGAGAGGTGAGGATAGGAGAGGAGAGGAGAGGAGAGGAGAGGAGAATAGAGGAGAGGAGAGGAGAGGAGAGGAGAGGAGAGGAGAGGAGACCGTGCGTGTGGCTGGCTGTGGCGGTGCAGCCTGGCTGGAGGAGGACAGTGAGCGAGCATGGGTACACAGGCCTACAGATGCTCAGGGCTTTTCATTAGCCTGCTTTCCACTGCAAAGCCAAAAAGGACTAGGCGTTACAAGGTGGGTCATTACTCATATTAGTAATTTCTCCCCTAAAACAACTGTGAATCCTTTGCACTTCGTTAGTGACAGTGATGATTTGATATGATTTGATTAGAACAAATTGTGGTTTATAATCATATTCTATCCTTTAGCTTTTCCAGATGGTCAAGGTTCTGACAAATCCTACATATTGTCATAATCCTGTGTTTCCTGCCCTGCTCAGACCAAATGCATCAAAAATGGGTCTAGATTGAGCTGCAAATCACACTTGGCATCAGAATGTGTCTACAAGTGACTATTGCTTCCTGGCTCACATTTGATTTTGTCTGTAGGGACACTGCAACCACTGCTCAACAGAGAAACACATTTGTGCTCAGCCACGGCGCTACTGTAGGGACAAGAACTGCTGACCGGCAACTCTGCTCACGAATCCGCTTCAAAACACTGCCCATGCTGTTTGCCACAAACAAACAACTCACTGTGCTATATGCATGTTGTACAAAGTTGATGTTGACCCGGCGGCCCTTGCATGCAGTCAGGGAGGCGCTTGCTTTCACACTACATTGAATATGCAGTCACATGCATCACTGACCACCGCTGAATGCTGTTTGAGCGATTCAATCCCAGGAAATCCTCAAAGCTTTTTGGGTGCAGCCACACCTGTACTGAGAGCTGCTCAGTGGTGATCAGATCACCCAAGGTGCATTTTGGTACTAAATGCAAACAGATTAAATCAGACTGCAAAGCAACATTCAACAGGTGAAGCATTAGGTGCACAAGATAGGACTGATACTACAACTTAACCCCCAACAGCAATGCCTCAAACCACCGAAACAGCACGGTAAGATGGCTGCATGCAATGGAGGTTCCTTCCCCATCAGTGCACGCAGTAATAACCTCAGGTCAGCACTATAAAGATGGTCACACGCTCCAATATAACCACTCAGACATATTAAAACTGGTAAGAGGTCTTTTGCCATTGTGCTCTTTCCACCTCAAAGATGAAGTATTTTTAAGAGGAACTGCTGCTCTACTAATATATTACCACATAATGTGATATCTGAAAGTCAGACTAAACACCACTTTATGGAGCTATATATTTACAAGTAAACGGAAATGTAAGAAATTCTCATGAACAGTGATATATTTCCATGAGATTATGATTTTAAGATCAGGGTAAAAGCTTCAACCTTCATTACGTTCTCTCTGTGGCTTCTCCTGCCCTTCCTCCTTCCATTCATTTCTCAAATTTTCTCTTCTTCACTCCTCTATCTAAACCTCCCAGACTTCAAATACCTGGGCTTGTGATCTCTAGGTAGTTAGTACTCTACCGGGAGGTATTTTATGGTCCACGTCCAGGCTGTCAAATCTGTCTGGAACACATTACACAAAGTGCTGCTACAACATTGGGTAATAAACAGGTGGAGACGGGGGGGAGAACGTGCTGTGTTTGGAAGTAGAAGGAAATGAAAATGGAGCAGCTAAAAGGACACAAGAACCATTTTCACTCAACTTCCCCGAGCGATTCCCAGCTCACACCATGCACGTCCTCTCCCGACCACCCTCTGCTCCTCTGCTATTCTAATTCTGTCCCAGCCCTACAAGTTAGAAAATTTAAAAGGTAATCTGAAGTAATACTGACCAGTGGTTTATGAGATGCAAATGTGACACAGAATTAAATATTTAATACAAATAGCCTATTACATCATATTAATATTTCAGAGGAGCAAAGAAGAGGGTGAATGTGGCAGAGGGATTTGGACTGAAACAGACATTCGTGCGAAATCTGTCTGCAGAGAATGATAATATTCCCACTGTTATTGGACCAGGGCTCATCATTTTCTTACACCTAAGCTACCAAAATGTAACAAAACACAGGGGACAGATAGTAAATACCATGCATACATTAGTCATCCCGCTGTGTTGACAATATAGGTAAACATTCATACACTGAAGGATGGCAGATCCATGTACAGGCTCTGCCATATAACCTTGGGCGATTCATGTTTTATACATGACCCTTTTCTTAGTATGTCTCATGTCAATAGAGCCTGCGTGAACAGTTCTTAATGAGGTTTGTCAGGCGCTTAAAGAAGGAGGAAGACTGTCGGAAGAAGCTGGGAGCCACATGTCTGTCAATCTTGAGCCATGTCTGATGTGCAGTCATTGTGTGTTTGCCTCAGAGTCAGAGCCTGTCCAGTGGGGGATCTCAGAGTGCGGCGATCATCAAATATTAACTGTAATCTTTAAGCGATGTCACTTCTAAAACAATCCTAATTATGAACATTCTCCCTATCCAACGTTGGTTTCTCACAGCTGCTTTCTTGCACCCATTTTAGCTCCTCCAGCTACATCCAGCTTTAAGCCTCTTCTTCCCTATTTCTGGCTTTTGCTCGTTTCTCCCACTTTGTCCTCACCTCCTCCCTCTGTTGCTCTGTAATTAAGCAGTGTGTTTTAGAGGGCAATGGATTCAGAAACAAGGGAGGAACACATATACCCCAGGGAAAGATGGTGTGAGAGGCAGATAGTGTGACGTCCTATGCATGCATCTACGATAGCTCAATTAACAAGTGAAGACCTCCATCATCTCATTAAGCGTGTTCTGACCATCACTGGTGGGAAAACAATTCACTGTCCTGATCAAGTGCATAATCACATATAAGATAACATAATTTAGCACAATCAGTCTCATATAACAGCTCACAAACATTACTACCCAGTAAGGGATATCACCACAGGCAGGATGCACTGTGGAGTCAGCATGCTGCATGGCAATTATCATATAGTGTTTTTTGTCATTCAGGCGTCTTGTTTTGATTATGTAATCAACATGCTTATTTTGGTGGTGAGTGAGCTGAGCTGAATCACAGTGCATTCTGGGAGCTTTGTGTTTGACCTGCGTGTTTGTCTTTCCAGGCTATGCAGCAGGATCCTGCCTGTTCCTAAATATCCCGAGTGCATGGAACACGCCACGGGACTGGAAAGTCAAGATTTCTCTGTTTACTTGTGCAAATGCATGTCTGGGGGTATTTGAGCGTGTGCCAACTCTGTCGGCAAATAGACTCCAAGAGTGAGTGACCAATTGAAATATCACCCAATGTCAAGACTATTGGAGTGTATAATTCTTCGCCTTTTATGACTCATTAAGGGTATCAGTGGCCCCTCCCAAGCCTGAGAGCCATAATCACTAAGAAAGGTCTCAGGGCAGTTGGCATTAATCAATGAATGTTGCGTACATGAAATATGATCTGTGGATGTAGAAAAGCGCTGCTGTTCATTAGCGTGAGAGTGAAGAGGGGGAGAAAAGGAGTCAGATGTGTGGACCAGTGGCACAAAAGGCACATTTCAGCTTTGTAGCCCAGACCAATCAAAAATGTACTGCTTGGACGAGCCAGCCCAATCTGGTGCGTCTCAGCTCTACTGAGTCTGGAGCTGAGCTCTCTCAGCTCAGTCCCATGCATGCACAATTGCTTGCGTCCAATTCATTGTGCTCTTCTATCTGCACCAATTCACGCCACTGCCAAGGCAACCATAGGATGATAAGCCTGCCACCGCAAAAAAAAAAGTTTGATGACTGGTGGGGAAACAAGAGGGGCAACGAAAACAGTAATCCAGATCGTTTTTGTAGATGGAGTGGGAGGGAGAGAGAACAATAACAAGTGCCTCCCATTTGTTGGTATCAGTAATTTGATCTTTTTGTCCACAGCAGGTGCTCAGTTACACTGTGAATGGGGTCAGCGATGCTTTTCTTGAACCAAATATTCACCTGGTGCATCCCAAGCCCCCTACTTCCTCTGAATCCCTCCCACCAGGTTTTCTATTTCCTAATCAGTCATGTGATTCCATATTCGGATTTAGAGCTGCAGACCTGTGTATTTCTTTTGTCTGTGTCAGGTTTTCCCACATCATCTGTTCCTCCTGTTTGGGCTCATTACTCCCTGTTCTGCCTGCTCCTCCTCCTGCTCCTCCTCCTCTCTCCTGTACTCGCTCCATTCTCCATTCTCTACAAGCAGCTCTGGTGGGGCACCACAAGCCTGAAGGATGCCAATTTCAAAATGCCTTATTTGCTCGAATAGCTATATATACACCTAAAGCAGGCGTGAAACAATAACTGTGTAAATGTGTCGACTGAAGTGTTATCTTTTCCAATTTACCAAAATAAAATACAAAAATGATTAGGATGGTGAATGGAGCAAAATTAGGACACACTGAGAGCTGTTGCTGAAAATCTATCTTTCTATTATTGACACTGCAGTTCGAGTGAAAGCGTGAGTGTGAAAACAGTTTGTGTGAACTCTCCCCACACACAGAGACACACACAATCACTCTGTTCAATCCTAGTCATGACCCAGCCTGCCTCTGTTCAGTCCTACAGAACAATAGCTCTCTCTTCTTCATCATCTACACAATCTGTTTATTTTTTAACTAAACCTGTTGTAGCCACAAAGTGAGAACAGCTCCAATGTAAGATAGTAGTGCAAGAACACACAGAGCCCTCACTGCCATCTCTGGCATTTTAACCTCACACTGTCACTAGCTACCTTCCTGGATCAAGCACAGGGGAGCAGGACGTGGATGGCTGATCCATCAGGTATTGTAGCTACAGTTATGGAACAGTGGGTGGACTTAATCCAGGGAGAGGGCCTACCTATACGGCTAGCTAGATAAGGTGAATGACGGAAAAATATCCCTTACCCTGCTGGTCACCACTGAAGCAGGGTAATAGGGAGATGAGACGGAGAGAGGAACGAGGAACGAGGGAGAAATGCTCAGGCAGCCAAGCCGAGGAGATGGCACTCATACAGCCCAATCTGTCAGTCTGACTACCTTGCCAGATACAGGGTGGCTCACACAAAATCACACACTTTTTTGCTAAATACCAGGAGACAGTGCAGCTACACACTCAAATTAATGCTCGACACACACACCAAGTCGTGGAACACGCTGTACTAAAGCAAACAGCGTGATATATCTCCTGTGCAAACACACCCTTTTTAACAAAATAAGAAAATACCTGCACTTTTCAGCTCCTTCACACCGCCAACACTTTCGGTACATGTTCTGAGAAGCTGTTTGGTGACCTTGGATTGACCAAAATGTGTGGGAGCTGATTTTTGTTCTGTATACCTTTCTATCTTCACCATATTTTTTTTTATGATTAAAACATTTTTTTATTTGAACTATCACTAGGACCATGTGACTGCATGGCTTAGAGCAGTTTCCTGTCAGTTAAAGTTCAGGGTAGGGACACTGAATGAGTGGTTAAGATGCCATGTAAGACACAGTATACCAGGAGCATCCCTGGTTTGATCCCAGCTGGGGACTTTCGTTGTATCTCCCTCTTCTCTAGTCTCCTCCCTGTCTGTATTGTTTCAGCTGTCTAGAATGATAATAAAAAAAGTTAAGGGTCATCTCTAGCTCACACTGCAGGTCGGCTGTTTCAGATGAGTAAAATTACAGTCTGCAGCTGGGAAAATGCTTTGAACCCATTATTACAGAAGCTATTACTTTTCATCTGCGTAAAATCATGGTGTGGAAAGATTAATTACGCCTTGGAATGGTAATGATGTCTGTCAACAGGATAATTTGCCAAGAATTCGCTGGGAGTCTTCAAACTGAATGCGATTGTGTGACCACTGGAGGTTCAGTGTGAGGATTAGTGGTGATTGCGTTTTTAGAATGACAGATTGGAAAAAGGACATTTTTCTAAAAAGTAAAATAAAATTATACCAGTGGAGCATGAATACATTAAGAGAGCGGTAATCTAAAACAATAATAGTACTAAGTGTGAGTGACCTCAGGGGGGGCCACCCACAGGGCGAACTCTTGACCTCCCGCAAACAAAGTCATCTCACGTTATCACGACTCCACACACCATTGCTCCAGAGAGATAATGTCACAGAGCGCCCGAGCCACCTCAGATCTTTCACATCAGCACCCTGGTGCTCCAAAACACTATGGCAACTGCTCACACTCGTAATCTCTCCTGGGTGTGAGATGCAAACAGGGCTAATATGTTTGAGGAGACAGCAGTGATCACATTTCCAAGTGACTCCCAGCATCCTGCTCGGATAACCGAATAGTGAATGTTCTCTGCAAACCACAATCCCGCTTTCAAAACACTTGATCCTAAGATGACAAGCACCGGGTGATCCATTATGTAATACTCTCCCTTTCTCCACCACTAATCAAAACTAGAGCAAGTTCTTTGGATGGGATTTACGGTGCCTTCCTCGTGCCTCTTTCATAACACTGAGAAGGGTGTTATTATGTACCTGCAGAGCTATTGCTTTTCATTTTCAAAGCACGTGGTCTTAACAAACTGCATCGTAGCACCTACTGACAGTAGGAGCTGCAACAAAACAGCAGAGGTCATCGAGTGGTGAGGGGGAAAAAAAGCAACGGGGAGAATCAGAGAAGGAGACTACAAAGGGAATATGGATCAACATGACAAGACAGGATGGTTATGTAACAGCATACATGGAAACATTCAATACACATGCATCATAACGCAGGATAACAATGAGAATTACAAATATACCACCACTGCTTCTGAGTTTAGGTCAAACATGTTCAAAGTTACACATTTATGAAACCATTCCTGTCACAAACACAGGACCGAAGCATTAGGAGAGTGAAGCCATGTTACAACCTCTTTTCATCTCTGGCTTCCTCTATTTCCCTCCTCTGATTTCTTTCTTCATCCCTCCCCCATAACATCCCCCATCCCAGACTAAACCAATCCGCTGTCACCAACCCTTCATTCTTTACCATGTAGGTCTCCCATCCCCACTGTTTTTCCCTTTACAAACACACACACACACATAGACATACATGCAGGGCCTCCTCTCCTCTGTGTGACCTTGACTCGCTAGCACTCCAGGGCTTGTTCTTTGCTTCTCCCTCTCCCTCTCCCTCTCCCTCTCCCTCTGTCTCTGTCTCTCTTGCTCACTCCATCTTTTCACGCTCGCCTCCACTCTATCGTCTGCCTCTCGACCTCTTGCTTTCTATCACTCTTCCCCCGGCCGGCTGATGTTAACCGGCACGGTCCCCTTTTTCTTCTCTTCCCCAAGACACGGAGGAGAAAGGGACAGAAGATGGCAGAGAGAGGGGAAGTGTAACACACACACACACACACACACACACACACACACACACACACTCTGCAATCCAGCAGTCTGCGAGGGTCCACCATAAAAATAACTCTAGCTCTACAAAGGTGTATCAACAAGTCTGCTATATGGATCGTTATTTCTTATCATATATATTAGAAAAACAGGACTTCCATCATTTATTCAATATGTGGTCAAATAAGTGGGTAACACTTAACTTTAAATCTCCCTTTAACATCCATAAACATTGTATAACATTTAATAAATGATTAAAAACATACTGTAAGACAGTTCTAAGCAGATAAGTGTTTATTAATGCATTTTCCAACAACTACAACTCCTATGGGAACCCATCTATGGAGGCCGGTGTATAAACAGATAATATATAGCTTTAATGATTTAAAATACTGTATGTCTTCATACACTTAAAACTGTAATGTGCTTAACGCTGCTTACAATTACATGAGTGTGTTAATGTATTAAATGTTTGTGCATTGCTAACAAATAAAATAAGGGGGTTTTAGAGTAAGTGTTACCAATAAGGGTAATGACACAGTAAATAGTATTTTTTTTTTAGTTACGAATATGGTATCTAAAATCACTTTACATTATGCAAGATCAATTTTTCAAACCAGCCTGCAGGTTAATCAATAAGAGGTAATTTCTTTTTTTTATTTATTTATTTGATTTCAAAGTGTGATTAGACTTCCTGTTCCACCAGGGAGGATGATGAGCTCTCTCAATGGAACAGAGAAACAGCAGGTCCAAATCCCTGTTTCGTTGCAGGTGTTCCTACAAAAGCAACTAATTGCCTCCATCGCAGCATTGTAGCCTGTTCCTCTGACTCCAGTGATCCTTGAGTTTTTCCAAATAGCTCAGTTGACAACATCCATCTATATAATAAATTGGAGCTATTAACCGTTTGACTATCCATTCAAAGCTAAATAAACTTAAGCTCAAGTGACGGAGTGATCTATTAAATGTCAAACAGGCTGATTAAGCACTCTCTACAATTACGCCATTCCTGCGCCAATTCATGTACCAATTCATGTACCTTACATATCTCACAGTCTCCGCTGCGATTGTGTTCCCCAATCTGATGCTCACAGACTGAATCTGCCGCATTTAATTCAGGCTTTGCTGTAAAATATGACATTTTCATCTACTCTACATCTGATTTGATTCAGCAAGCTGACAGGACAACAGAATAGCTTGCGGCAGCTTTATGCTTTAAACAATATTAGGTGAGAAAATAGAGGGCTTCAAGAATGAATATTTCCAGTAATTTCTTTTAGGTTTGATCACTGGAAAACAGACTTGTTGAATGCAGCTGCAAAGGCCGTAGCAATTCCTTTACTCCCAGCATCCAGCTCTTTTTCAATTCATCTTGCTCTAAGAGGCATGGACATTACAAGACTGCCACAGCAATCCCCCCAAATAATTTCCCATCCCACATTAGTAAAACAGCCATGAAGTAGAGGGACATCATCAATTTCTACAGGGCAATAATAACAAAGAGGTTAGGAACTCACAGTCTTCTGCTGACACGAACACTTCACACCATGTTAAAGACTCCCCACAAATTCCCCCCATTTTCCATTTCATTTCCTGAGCAGTTAAAATCCTTTGATGTATAACATGAATTGTCAGACACCACCAAGTTAGTACACCAAGAACTGTCAAAACCCTGGGCGTAATAATGCCCTTTTCATTCAGAGGTAAGTAACTACATTAAATCACACAAAAGCATATGTAGGGCTGTCACCAAAATCAGGCGCCGACAACCAAAGAGGGAAAAATCCAGCTGTATTGTTTTATTTTAACATGAGTCTACAGACATGCTAGTAACTCTTTAAGGTAGTTGCTTTGAACTAAATGTTAACGTCAACTTGCTGACATACTCGCAATGTCAATGCTAACATGCTGATGTTTACTAGGTATAATGTTTACCATCTTAATTTAGCATGTTAGCATGCTAGCATTGGCTAATTAGCACTAAACACAATGCACAGCTGAGGCTGATGGGAATGTTATTAGTTTTGCAGGTATTTGGTGATAACCAAAGTATTAAGCAAATTGAATTTTTACCTGACAATGATACTTGATGAAAAGTTAGGGGATCACCAACATTATTAAACTGCATCCTCTGGAGACCACCAGATGTCGAGATACTTCAGTCTGGAACAAAGCAGTGGACTGACATATACTGCCATTTCTAGAGCCACACCCCTGGGATTATGTATTTTCACATTCATAGCATTTCTTTCTTAATTAATCACGACAGCTTCTGTTGATTGCAAAACATTTTCAAGTTGCAGTTTTATCTGAGAAGAGGCCAAAACCAATAAGCTCTACCTGAGGAACTCTCTTAGTGCAGGTTCCACATGCCAAACTTAAGTCATTTAGATTGGTAGCCAGAGTTTTGGACTCCGGCCCAAATCCGAGGCCAGCATCAACCTAAATCAATAGTGAACCTGAGGTATTACTATATATCATATTCAAGTGGTAGGTAGTGTGGGCTGCCAGACAGAGTACAGGACCACACATCAAATAAATTTAGGGAAATTTATTTAGAAAACAACCTCTGTCTCCAGACTTAGCACCACAAAATGAAGAGAGATAACAAAATGACGAAATACAGAAAGATAATACTTTATGTTGCTGAGCAAACAAGTGAAGCTCTACACTGATTTTTCACTATGTAAGGACATAACAACATAAACTGAGTTTTATCCTGCATGAGACTGAACTGGACAATGCCATATACACAAGTTAAGAGTCCTGAGGTGACATTGCTCCACCTAGAGAGGCCATAAAGCTGGATTACTGACCCACCTCTTGTTGTCAGTTATATAGATCAGGGTGATTACATGCATAATACATGAATCAGTCAACCACAGGTTCCCTCTCTGAACATGCCTCCCCAAACCTAACCTGTACCTGAACCATTCTCCCTTAGTGCAATCAATCAATAAAGGCATCAGTTCTTGTCCAACTAATGTATTACAGTCAGTTCATCAAAACAGTCATCAATAGATGAAGCTGGAAAGCTTTTCATTTACTGGTCCCCTGCTGTCTGACAAGCTGGAAACTGCACAGTGTTCCAGTTGGACAGAAATCCTTCATTTTCTGGCTTCAGCTGAAATTCTTGCTGAATTGGGAATAGAAGTAAATCTCCCATTTCCGTGTAGCATAGACATTTCACAAGCAGGGACGGTCTTCTACTTGTACATGGGGTGATGATTCTGCCGGCCAGACAGATCTTTCACACTTGTTGGTAATCGTTAAAAAGAAGAAACACACATACAAACCCAATCGACTCTTAAAAAAAATATATATATATTTTTACTTCCACAATTCTAGGGATTGATTGAATGAGAAAAGAAAAATGCACAATTATCACTAATTAAGATACAGTAGGCACTGATGTAAGAAAACCGCCCTTGTATTCTAGGTACAAAAATGAAGACTGATCAACAGAAAATTAATCATAACTATTTTGATGACTGTTAAATCGTTTTTGTAATTTTTTAAGGAAAAATATCAAACATTTGCTGCTTCCAGCTTCTCAAATGTGAGGATTTGCTGCTTTTCATTGTCAAATATAAGAGTAGACTGAATATCTCTGGGTTTTGGATTGTTGGTCGACAAAAAGTCACCTTGAGCTCCAGGAATTTAAATGTGCTTTTTTCCTCCATTTTCTAACATTTTGGAGAATAATTTATAAATCAAATGATCAAGAAAATCAATTATACAAAGATAAACCTGAATCCTAAAGCATCCATCACCTTAGATCTTAGAGCTTTTTACTGTTACCTTGCTCTGTCTTTCAGTTGGTCTGTGTTTAATTAGTCACTGGTTCTACATCTTTGGTATTTCATTATATACACACACTCTGAAACACTGTTTAACTTACGTAGCCTGAAGGCCTTAAGCGTTTAGTCTGAAAAAGTAAATTCCTCCTGTTGCCAAAAGCAACAGTTAAGTGATCAATGCAACATCCATCACAAACTGGAATCTTATTTCTGTTATTTTAAGCTTTGTGACGATTTTATTCACAAGTCTAATTGGTTTACTGATTAGAGTTACAAATAACCTACGTGTATTCTTACACTGACATGCCTACTAAGTGATTAAATGTTTTAAAATACATTTTTTACCATAATTTTGAAAAGTTGGGTGTATGTGGGCCTGATGGTCTGAACATCCCCAAGTCTGTCAATGTCTGTTAATGGCCTAAATTAAACCCTGCAAGAGCTCACACTGCTGAATTTTCAACATTAGTAAGTAGTCTAAATAGTTGTTGAATGTTTTCCACTGGGTATAACTAACAAACCATTTAGCCGTCACACTTAGGAGACAATAGTAGGGTGCCACATTATCCCCAGCATTCACCCCTTTCTACTATGCCAATTTCCTTTTTGGTTCTTTATTTCATTTATATTGATCATAGCACATATCCAGTCTTATTTCAGACGTTTATTTGACAGTAGCCAGCAGTTTGTGTGGTTGTCAGACTCACATATGATCAACCTGTTTGTCCTCACTCCCCTTTAATCCTCTGAGGCCATAATCAATATGTCCCTGGGAGACCTTTCTCCCTCTCTCTGCCACTCCACCTTGAGACGCAGTGTGAATTTAAAGGCCACAGCAGTGTGGCAAGGGAAACACCCGCTGGAAAAGGAACACCCACTCACTCAATCAATTCATGGCGTATAAATCAAGTACTGAGTTCCTTACTTAAAAGAGTAGCTGTAAAACATTGGTAGTCAGCCTACTCATAACTTTAATACTTTAATACAATCCATTTATCCCAGGAAACAATCTTTTGTCTCAAACTGGGCCAAAAAAATCACTAATTCTAACAACAGGTGACATTCATTTCACAGCATCTTGCCTAATATTACGTCGGCACCTCACACTAATGCTCACATATTCCTCACCTATCACCGCTATTAACCTGGCTCATGAAGTCCCAAACACTAAACAGTCTGCAATGATCCAAAATGTCCTTTAGGGTCCCTCTTTGCCCTTCAACAAGAAATAAGGTAGCCAGACTAGCAGCTCTGGGGCTGCACTTTCGCACGATGGGGCTTTGAGCTAAATATTAATGTTATCATGCTCACAATGACAATGTAAGTATGCCGGTGTAATGTTTACCATGTTGACCATCTAAGTTAGCATGCTAGCATTTGCCACTTAGCACTAATCATAAGGGAAAGCTGAGGCTGATGGTAATGTCATTAGGTTTTTGATCATAAATTAAAGTATTGGAGTAGAAATTCTGACCAACTAGGGTGCTAAAGCCATTTGAATTCATCATTTGGAGAACATGAGTGTCTAGTAAATGTAAACTCACCTTCCTGGGCTGTGAAGGGATTTGCCAACTAACACCATATCCAATCCTGTTGTCTTAATAACTAGAAAAAGCCAGAGTATACTGACAATACCTTCTTGTAAAAAAAAAAAAAGAAAAAGAAAAAAAAAACTCAAAGCTAGCTTCAACTGAAAGATGACTAAGTTAGCTAGCTCATGTCAATTAGCCTACTTGTAAGAAAGAAAATCATATTATTTCACTTTGTTTAATTCTATTAAAATTGTGACAACTAACAGAAACATGCTTCAGTTGGCATCTTCAATATCCTGACCCTAACTTAGTTAGTAGCTAATTAATAACTGCTAGCATTAACTAAATGCATTTCACAACCCGGAAAACTTGTTAGTAGTTACCATAGCAACAAGCTCGCAAGAATTGTAGCCACAGCACGACATTAAAACTACAAAGATTTGTAAGCCCACCAAATAAACTTATCTCCTTCGTATTTGTATTGAGAGTCATTCACTTCTGTGGAGGTCAGACTTTAAAGTGACCTCACTGAGCTTTCGTTTCAAATTCAACAAAAATCTGTTTAAGCTGTTGCGGTTTTTCAAGATATCCTTAAAATGGCAGAATTCTTGCAGCTTTGTTTTACAGACTGTGTGAAGCTATATAGGTTTTTATTTCAGACCACAAATTTATAGGCTGGTCTCACTTGCATTATTGTTTTACAAGCCACGACCCCCTCCTATCCAAGGATGCTGCTAGTGCTGCTGCTCGCACACATCCCCTTACAGTATCATGTTGTTGTCCGTGTGTGGTGAGATCACATTATCTCACATCACAGGGAAATGAACAAAAACAATGGCTCCTCCCACTCTGCCTTTTGCTCTTCTACACCC
>NW_019525235.1:598762-605433 GCF_002814215.2 Seriola lalandi dorsalis | reverse complement strand
GCCCTCCCTCCTCCCTCCCCTCCCCGGTCCTCGGTAGCAGCAGGTGTTATTCTCGTATAACCTGAAGATTTAGGTGGTCATTAGCATTACCTCTTAGCCCCAGAGAGTTATCTATGCTTCATGGTAACAGCAGGGGACACGAGTCGAGTGTGTTTGTGGGCACTCGATGAGAGAAGAAATCACGCCTCAAAAACACGTGGGAGAGATTACTCAAATATGCCTCCTTTGTACCCTCTTTACCCCTCTCGCTGCTGCACGGTTACCCATCCCCGTTAAGTAATAAGCTGCAGCCCATTTCGTTAGTATTTGTGCAGGATGTTGGCAGCTGTAAAGCACCACATATAACCTACAGAACACTTGAGTTTCACTGTAGCTAAAGGCTTTGACCTTGTGTTATCTTGCCCTTAAGTAGGCTATTGTAAATGTCCAAAACATTAACAAGACAAGCCAGTGCACACCGGCAAAAAATTATGCATATGACAAAGTGTCTCTGTCTACAACAGATTCACAATTAATCGTTCACGGTGCATTGAAATAAATGCAGGATTGGGCAAATGATAAGCATCCTCCTAGGAGGCAATTAACTGCACTGATATTACATAATGACAGCCCACACTTTTCATCAACATCACCGGTCCATGCCAAATGATAAGGCTGTTTAGAAAAGAAAAAGCCACACACGTTAACGGAGGATGTGTGACAGTACATCCCCACCTTTTCATGTCAGGCAGTCACCTCAAAGAGAAACAGCGGGTCAGAAATGAAACACCTTGAAACTGTCAGGATGCTCTTCGCAAAGAGTGACAATTCTTAACAGGATCTTACCTTTGCTATTGTCCTCTTCCCTGTTCAGATACATGGCTGTTATTTCACTCCGAGGCTAATACGATGGCGTTGTCTCAATTATTTTGTTGGTACTCCTCTGGCGTGTATCGTGAACTCCGCTGATGTGGTTTGTAGTAGTAGCTGTTTGTTGTTTTGTTGCTCCTCAACAGCCTCTCCTCTCCTCCTAGTGGATAGGTAGGCTAACCAGTTTGAGACTCCCTCTCTCTCTCTCTCTCTCTCTCTCTCTCTCTCCCTCTCTCTCTCTCTCTCTCTCTCTCTCTCTCTCTCCTTCACTCTATCTCCCTCCCTCTATCTCTCTCTCTCTGTCTCTCTCTCTCTCCCTCTCTCTCGCTCTCTCTCTCCTTCACTCTATCTCCCTCCCTCTATCTCTCTCTCTGTCTCTCTCTCTCTCTCTCTCTCTCACTCTCTCCCTCTCTCTCTCTCTCTCTTTCACTCTCACTCTCTCCCTCTCTCTCCCTCTCTCTCTTCTCTCTCTCTCTCTCTCTCTCTCTCTCTCTCTCTAATAACCACCGGTTCACAGTGGCTCAGAGGACAAAATGGGGAAAAGTGACTTTTGCAGCTGTGTGAAGAAGTCTTCACCGCCTGTTTGATCTGCTGCCACTGGCATTGATTTCTCCATTGATTTATCAGTTTAAAATTACATGGAGGCTACCGAGGAGTGTAGTTACAGCCCAACAAACTGGGCTTGAACCCGAGTTACATGAGCTATGGGAGTGGGAAATTTCTTTCGTGGTGTAATAAGTATGCAGATCTTTTAATGAGACAAAAGGAGAAATATCACAAAGCATAAGGATTCACCATACAATTAGCCTATAAGTAAAAGTTATACATTCAAAATTCAAATAAGGACTAAGAAAGAGTATTAGGTTATATATCAGCAAAATCTCATTATGCATAATGAGCCCTGTCAGAGTACAGTCAGAGCTACATCCACAAAACACAACATAAAATGAAACAATAGAATCATACAGACTACCATGATATAATCTGCTTTATTATCCCTGATTTATTAATAGGTAAGCAGCATATTAATGTTGTACCTGGTTAATCTGGAGCTAATTTTAGCTGCACTGTATACTGCTGCATATTTTAATCAATAAAATATATCATATTTCATGAGTGCTGAAATTATTAGTTGATGGCCAGAAAATTAATTACCAACTATTTTGGTAAGACATCGTTTAAGTCACAAAAAGTGACTATTTCCAGCCTTTCTAAGGTGATGATTTGTTTTCTCTAATTTGCATTATTATAATATGAATACATTTGGGTTTTTGGCTTTTGATTTGATAAAACAGGAAGTAAGGCCGTAGAATTACAAGTGCTATACTAAAGTACAAATACCTCAAAATCATACTTATTCACAGTACTTGGGGAATGTCCTTAATTACTTTCCCACCAGTGGATCTCTTAAACCATAATGATAAATGAGTTATTAAAGCAACAACATACTGTTGTCTGACACGTTTTAATGGATCGGTTTGTAAAACCTTATGAAAACTCTGCTTAAGTGTCAGTAAACAAAGATATAAGGAAAAATCCATCTGGCCCTGTCACTTCAACCGTGCTCTCCACCTGCTGCATATCCACATCCCCATCCCTTATACAAATGGTCATCAGATGGTCTTGTATTCAGGACACTGTGTGAGTTTATCAACCACATTATTAGGCACAGGCCAAAGATTAAGAGCTCTCAAGGAGTAATTGGGTGTGTCCTCTGCCAGTTTTTGATGCAAGGTGATGTGGCTGCAATGCAAATACTCCCCAAATTAGATGCAGGAATGAGATGTAGATTATTTTACCACTCAGTATTCAGGCTGTCTTACATCACACATAAGCAGCCCTGTAAGTGGAGAGGGAACAATTTGTCCATGACCTTGACTTAGTCCTAGAAAAATCCAGTCAGAAGGCAATTTAAAACACTTTCAACAATTATTTTTCCTCCTTGTTCTCAGAGCAAATTTCCAATTTGTGATGGAACTTCTTGCTACTTTAAGCTGGGAGACTGAGACATGGAACATTATAAAATAAATGGGATAAGTCATGACAGCTAACCACAGCACAAAGCCATAGTGGCATTTGGTAGAAATGGTTAAAACAGAAGTAATGTAATGTCTTTATTGTACTTCACCGCCTTTCAGTGGCTCGCAGTGTGTGCCTGACTAATAAATATGCAGGTTCTCCTTACAAGTCTGCAAAACAGTAAGCTAATATCCCATTCAATCATGTGACTCTCTGATATTACAGATTACAATTCAATAGGATATGAGTAGAGCTGTACTGTAGATGCAAATGCTGTGAGCATTTCCAAAACCACAACTAACAGTTTGCCTGCGTTTTGTCAGTAGAGCTGGGAAGGTCATTTGCTCAAAGCATCCTGCAGTGATTTCCATTTGATTATATTTTGTTTTGCACTGCGCTCCGTGCTATTTGCTCACTATTGAGAATCTTTTGCCATTTGTTAGGAGAATTCTCTGCAGACTAATTTGACCACAGTCTATTCCCAGATTTTCCCCTCCTGTGCTCCCAGCATCATTGTGCCTGTCACTGATGCATCTGTCTCCACTGGTATCTATAAATACCTCCTTCTCTCCCCTTCAAAAACCTGATTCCCATTGATTTAGTGACCTATATACACATCACCACTATCCCCTCCCTTCCTCCGGCTCTCTGCTCCTTCTATCGATGGTCCTTTACTGTCCCCACGTCTTGCTTCCCTCTTCACCTCCATCATTCTCTCCCTTTAAGTTCAACTTTGACTACCTCTTCCTCCACCTTCTCCCCTCCTCTTCCAAGAAAGCATGAAAGGCTAATAATAGTTCACGGTGGAAGCTTAAGTCATGACACATGAAAGAGATTTTGAATGTGCAGAAGAACAGTGGCTGGTGCTCACTCTTATATTTCAAAGTCTTGTCATTGTAGTAAACTGAGCCCCTTGGCTAATCTCTTATGTGTGTAAACACTGGAGTAGATGTGTGATGAAAGGAGGAGGCACAAAATTCAATCTGAATCTGGCTGAAATAAGATCTGGATACAACAGACATATAGAAAGACGGCAGAGTGTGTGGGTGTGTGTGTGTGTGTGTGTGTGTGTGTGTGTGTGTGTGTGCATGCAGGGTTATATGAACGTGCTATGATGTAATTATGCTGCAGGGTGCTGCAAAATAGCACCCTGGAAACTAATGCTATAAACAGTTATGTTGAATACATCACAAACAGCAGAGGATTAATAATGAATAAACCCCCCGTTACAGCATCAGTTCTGCTGAAACATGCAGGAATCATGTGGGATTTATGAACCACAAACATTTGGTGAAATCCTCGCAAAGATATATTTCCATATTCTTATCGTAACACGTAGAAGCACATTATTATCAAGTGAAACAACAAAGAACACAGGCAAAAAAAAAGAGGCACATCTGTCTATAAGCTATATCACAGCTGCAAGAGACGGAAACTAGCATGACTGAGGATAAGGCAGCTCGACAGAGTGAGATCGGAGCGCATGATTTACTGCCACATCCCCCAAGCTTAGCATACACCTGTAGTATATAGCACTGTTGACACTCTTCCCACTCCCACCATGCGGAGGATCATAGCTCTACTGCGACCCCACACTGACACCTGGTGGCTCGGCAAGGCAGCAAAATCATCACCATCACAAAGAGGCTCAGCTGTTCTTGTGCCCCAAGGAGCCACAGTGTCATCCTCATACTCTTCAAAACATCGCCCTGCTGTTTGGGTTTCACAGCACTACAACAGACACACACACACACAAAATAAAACACAGCAGCGTCAGTTCCTTTGTATTCTGTCACACGACCACCAGACCTTGAAAGCAGATGCAGTGATGGGTGCAAGAAAAGCACAAAAGTGTGACCCTCAGCACAGACGACTACATCAGGAGATTTCAGGACAGTCAGTTTATTGAACAGCAAATTGTGACAGGGAACACAATATTTTATGTTTTTTTTTTTCCATTGCATTGTAAACAATGTCTAGGATAACTGTGTCATTCACCACACATATTCATAGACACCCTCTATGTCATAGAGAGACACTTTGTAGATGGAGAGTGGGGTGGGGGTCCTTGTTTCTTTAAAGTGCTATAATGCACAATTCCTCTTGGAGGAAGAGAACAGAGGCCTTGAAAAGAGCTCAGACCCCAGAAGGCCTCCAAGGTCCTGGTAGCATTATCCATACAGTGTGTGATGTTGTGATTGTTGATTGACAGGTTGTGTTCAGTGGGGTTTTTTTTTCTGTATTTATTCTTTTATGGTGTTCTGTGTGTGGCTTCTACTTATTGCATATCAGTGAGCTGGTTCATGAATTTTTCAGTGAATGTGTAAAGCACAAATCTTTAGATTAAAATGTAATAAACTCTTCACTATAATTATAATACATCTCAATATCTAAGTTACATTCTTATATCTGATTCATTTAAAATATGTAGGCGATATACATTTTGTGACTAACTGCTGATGGGTAACATAGTGGACACCATCACATAATGTGTCTCTTATAACGACCTGTTGTGTCAGCCCTATGGATCAAGTTTTACAGACATAGATAAACTTTCTTATAAGACTAAAAAGTTAATCTCAATCAACATCTCCACTGAAATAAATCAGGCTTTGATCCATTTCTGCAAAAGCAGCACATAGTTTTCCAAGGACTCTGTCCGAGTATTGAAAGTGGGCCATGTGGTCTCTTGTGCCTAATAATCCTTTGTGCTTTCTTTGATTGTATACACTCTAAGTCATACATTTGGTGTTTAGAGCTCCTCTGCGTTAACCTGCACCCCCGGCTGTGGATGCTGGGGAGAGTGGACGGCAGAGGAGTGTGACACACAGAGGGAAGGAGGGGAGAGAGCATGGGTCTGACAATCAAAGAGAAAAATACCGCAGTGTCACACTAAGAAGTACACGTCAACTACAGCACTACACAGTCAGACACACACGCACATACATAACCGAATGCACAAGATCAGAGAAAATTCACAGCTGGGTAAAACAAAATGACTTGCATGACATTTTCAAGATTCAACCAAAAATAGATCAAATAAAAATCTAGAAGGGTTGGGGGGTGGGGGGGGGAGTTAAAAAAAACAATAACAATAATCTCAACAACACAAAAATAGGCATCATGATCACAATAACAGCATATATGAGATGAACTGGCAATTGGAATGTCGAAAAAACTACAACAGTAATTCATAAAGACAAGCTCACACGAGCAGGCAGGTCTTTTTTTTGCCATTTTCCTGTGGCTCTGCTTGTCATCTGTCAACATGGCTGGAGGTGCCAGTCGATGTCTGGCAGTTCTGCTGCCCCTCCCTGACCTATGGCTTTTAGTTAAGACATTGATAACGCTGGGATTCGCTAGCATGTAATTCAGTCAGTACAGCCTTGGTCATATTGCAGCTACGTCATGAGAGAAGCACCATTCAGAAAGACAGATGTTAGACTTGCAGTCGGATGTCAGCAGATCCCTACTGGCCTTGTCCATAGTGTATTTCATTTCCAGAACTGTTTAAGGAGTGCCATAGGTCATTCACTTAAAACTAACTACATTTCTGTGATCATTATATGATGCTTCATTTGGTCCTTGTTAATAAAACAACAGGAAACAGGACAATGAGCTGACTCACAGACTTAACCAGTAGCTTGGGAGAAAGGGCACCTCCAAAACACCATCCTAGATCTACACTAGTGTTCCCCTTTGCATACAGTAAAAAAATGATGCTTGTTGCATTAAAACATGTTCCTTCATTTGATATGTCCACATCATCATAACATAAAATCACCACAATATGGATTGGGGGG
>NW_019525235.1:598642-598742 GCF_002814215.2 Seriola lalandi dorsalis | reverse complement strand
AGCCCTCCCTCCTCCCTCCCCTCCCCGGTCCTCGGTAGCAGCAGGTGTTATTCTCGTATAACCTGAAGATTTAGGTGGTCATTAGCATTACCTCTTAGCC
>NW_019525235.1:591451-598592 GCF_002814215.2 Seriola lalandi dorsalis | reverse complement strand
GGGCTGGAGAGGTAGGTGTGCAAATAAGCCATCATGTACAAATCAAACAATAAATCCTAAAACATAAAGTTCATATCATCTGCATATGTACAATATAGTTAAGGTGGACACTTTGACACAGAAAAAAAAAAAACGACACATACAAATATATAGTGCTATACTGCCTATAGAAAGGAATATTCATAAATAGGTCTCACTCCCACAAATGATAATACACTGAAAAGTTGCATCGCGCATCTACAGTGCGACAGTACAACTGACGAGCTGCTTGAACAGTGGGAGCGAGGAAGGAATGTGATTGGGTAATACATGTCAAAGTCACCTTGATCTCCGGCGAGATAAACCAATGGCAGGGCTTTCAGTGTTGTGATGCATAAACAAGACAGGACAGGGCTGCTTTCCCCAGCAACTTAAAGCAAACGAAACCTCTAAAGCAAACAAGCAGAGATGTTTGGTAAAAACCATAGAACACTGAAAACACATTGGTTTGATTTTGCGATAAAGAATGGTTTTTCATTAGCTCTTTGGGTCCTGCCACTGAATTCAAGTTTGGAGAAAATAATTTAAATTAAGTGTTAACTCATCAACAACAATAAGAATTATGTCTGGGTCTAAGAGGACATGAGCTACACCAGCTAAGGTCTTACTCGCTCCACAGTGGATGACTGTACTCATGAGGCCTCGGCAGGTGATGTCTGACCATCTATAAGCATAATTACTGAATATCTACTAATAATCTGGTATTTTATTAAAAATTACTTTCAGACTAATTTAAGTGTTCAAACCTAATGCGTTCATCTGAATTCACAATGAATCACAGAGAGAGAAAGACTGTCGCTGCACTGCTCTCTGTGGACTGAACTTTTAAAGCACACTGCACTTTTGGTCGCAATCCAATCAGTGATGTCACAGCAGGTGTTTTCTATCATCCCTCAAAGGCAAAACCCCTGCTGTGACATCACTGATTGGGGTGTGGCCTCAAGTACAACATGTTTGACAGTTTCAACCCTCAAAAAAAGAGTGCAGAAGTAAAAAAGTTTTTTGTGATTCCGTGTCAAGGTTAAACAAAGTGCACATGTAGATCGGTGGTGCATAATGCCCACATGTCGTGCACTGTCTCTTCAGTCTAGTGTGTGAGCAGGATACAGAGCTGTCTTTGACAGAGGCAAAACAGTGGAAGCATTGTGGTAGCACTAAATATCAGATGGAACCTGATCTACTTAAAAAGCCAAGGCAATCAAAGTGTGCTTGGAGCTGAATGGCTGAGTTCATTATAACCACTTACAGGAAGGGATGTGGCTTCTCAGGAAAGATCATAGGGGGTGTGCTGTTATCGCAACACATTCCCTGGGTCTTTGTCTGAAACAGAGGCATATTTTGCTCTTATTCGAAATGTACTACTTTTTAAGACATCCGGGGGAAAATCTTTAACAGTATTTTAGTAAATACTCTACCCGAGCTAATGGTCACAAATATTAGTATGGTATGTGCATTTAATTTCGCTAGTTAGGGGTTATAATTTTCAGTAGATCACTGCAGCAACCAAAGGGCAGTACATCAACAATCATATTCCAGAATGCAATAAAATGTTGTAATTATAAAGTAAAAATCGTTTAAAACTTCGACTGATATTTGTGGCTTCATTTCCAGAGAGCTAGCTGAGCTTGCCTACTGGAATTTTGTGTGCCACCACAGGCAGCTTGGCAAACAAAGGCTCCCTCTTAAACTATTTCAACATTCAACACAATGAAATATGAAAAACAAAATTAACTGATCAGTCATTGCTTTGACCAATCGAAAAACCTCTTTCAGAATGAGATGAATCCTCACACAGTTGGTGTAATGCATTATGGGAGGGAAAGGCAGAAAGGAGCCGCTTCTTAGTTGTCTTTTTTAGGCAAGAAGCTGAGGATAAATTCACCCACACCCAGGAAGTAGACGACCTGGGCGATGCCAAACAGAGGCGCAATGACCAAGGCTCGACAGTAGGCTCCCTTCAGGAAGGCTGCTGGACCCTCATTACGCATAATTTTCCTAGAGAGCAAACGAAAGCTCATTATAGGATCTGAAACATTCAGCCAGCAGAAGTTATGTGTCAGTAGATATGGTGGCACACTATACACACACACGCAGTGAATACATAATGAGGTCACCTGATACAGTCAGTCACTCCACTGTACGTGTCTTCTGTGCTTCCTCTGTTCAGGGACTGCAGTCGAGTCTTTATCACTGTAACACACAGAGCTCAGGTGAGTATATTACATCAAGTGTCAGTGCGTGCATCGCTGTATGCACAATGTTCAAGGTCTCACTGCTCACCATCAACAGGGTTGACAGCGACAGCCGCTGTGCTCCCCGCAAGGCAGCCTGATATAAACGACACGTAGAAAGGAGCAGGGCCATCTGCACCTCTTTTGCCCAGTTCATTCAGATTGGCAAACAGGGGGAAGTAGATGATGGAGAAAGGAACATCCCTACAAAAAGAGAAAAATAAGACAGGTGATAACAGTAAGCCTTGTTACAGTTGGTTGCTAAAACTACTCCTGGATTGCCAGATCTGTTTTTACCTGAGCAATGTGGCACCAAGGCCTTTATACAGCCCTGCGATGCCCTTTTCCCTCAGTAATTCTCTTGTGAGCTGCATGGCTGTTGGGGACTTGGTCTCCACAGTACCTGCTGCCACCGTCTCTGGCATCAGCTTCCTCTGAGCCGCTGAGGAGCATAAGACACGCAACCTTAACGACAGCAGATTCACAACTTCAAGCTACTTGAAAACAATGACAATGATTACACCATGATAATAGCAGGTATACGGGCAGACATTTTGAATTCATAACAGTGAGAAGAATCTGGGATAAAGCAGCTGCAATCTCTGACATGACCACATGAGGTCACTGTTTCTCCATTTTACCACATGCACTTCATTCTTTGCTATACCACCATCTGGATTTAATTTCCTCTTACCAATTCGTCCAGCATCTTGGAGCTGGATTTTCAACATCTCCATAGGAGTTGTGACAATAACCTACAACAAAACAAAATGACAGGTACAGTGTCAACACGTGCACACTCTGAACACATCACATGATTTTTCCTATGTTCGACTGCAAGTGATTTCAAAGTCAGATTTTAGGGTTGATGAGTACTGAGTGTGTCATACAAAATGCGTTTCCAGTGTAAATCTACTGGCAATCATTAGCTAAATGTCAACACTTGTTTTTCTCTCTAATCCACACAGTAGTAGCTAGTTAACTGGATTACGGGTGAGATGGCTATGTTCTCAGCTGCAATCTTAATCCAAGGTCTGCTACACTTAATCTAATCACGTTTCTTGGGCTTGAAGCCTTTGCCCTCATTGACAACAGGCATTTCCCTCTGACTCACTCACTCAGTGCACATGGTCAAGCACTCTCACAGTGTCTTATCTGATCACTCACATCTAGTTGCCAGTGTATCGCCTGCTAACAGGACAGCAGTAATTAGAAATCATTCATGAAAATGGAACATTACAGGTCACATTCAGATCACAGATAACAGTGGAAATCCACAGAGACAAACTGCAGGCATGTTTCTGCAACTACCACCTCTCGTTTAAATGTAGTCGTGCCTAATTCTTGCCGGCGGCAGAGACAAATGAGGATATGGCTGAGGCCCAGTGGTTCGTGCGTGAGATGACATTGGCAGCGCTAAAGGCGGGAGTTCCAGATGGAGAACAGGAGGATGCAGTTAAAAGGAGCATCTCGCTCACTCACTCACTCACTCACTCACCTGGCATGTACCTGCCCCGCACCCAGCCAGCATCTCTTTGAACAGAGTGAGTTTTCTGAGAAAAAAAGATAAAAGCAAGATCAGACAAAAACATGCACTAGACTGTCAGTGTGAGAGGCATACAACTTTATTTCCATAGTCCCGGAAAAAGGAGTTGTCACCACCTGAGCTTGTGATGCTAACCTTTATCTTCCATATCAACATGTCAAGCATGCGGCCGGATTAATAATTCACAAGCTGAGCAGTTGAGCCAGACAAGTCAATCATTCATCAGCCTGCATGTTTGTCACCGTAGTGATGGAGATAGATGCCCCAGAAACCCTCAAGTTTATCTAGGCAGTGCTTATGAGAGACAATGGGTGCCCAGTTTCAGCAACACCAGATGATGGTTGCTAAAGTATTGACGTGTGATAACATTATGTGCAAATTTTACTCTGTAATGTGATTTCAGACAGGGACTCTGCTTTCGCACATACAAGTAATTCTGTATTTTTAAGCCAGACAATTAACAAACCACCGTGAAATGCTCTGTGCCTCGGAGGAGATGACAGAGCGATGGAGGATTAACTGGAGCCTTGGTGAGAATACAGACAGCTAATGTGTCAGGTTACATGTTGGTAAACACGCCAGTTAATCAGTGTGACTGAGGGGAGTGGGTGTTTGTCAGTCAGCCTGTCAGCACTTTCATGCCTCACCCATCCTTGGAGAGGTGATGCCTGAAGAAGTCGTTGGCAGCCAATTTGATGGCTTTCTCTGGCGTGACTAGTGTTAAGTTCACCGCTGCTCCTGGGAGGATAAAAAGGGATGGAGACCAAGGAAGAGAGAGGCACAAAGAAAAGAAAAAATAGGAGAGAGAAAGAGAGAGAATGAGGCAGTGCATGGTGGAAGCTTTTTCCAGATAATTACCTGTCAGACATAAATCCCTCTATTTGATGTCTGTAGCTAAAAGTAAGAATCTAATGCTAGTGAACACACACATTAATCACAAGTTTCTCCTGTGAGTGAAAAACTTACCTCGATACATCCCAAAATACCCCTCTGACCGGATGGTCTTAATAAGGCAATCTGACCTGTAACACAAATACAACAGTTGGTATGTTAGTGAAACGGCTGCCTACAGGATGTACAAAAAGGATCTGCTGATAACCTGGGTGGCACTGCTGATTAATTCTGATTATAGTTAAGCAGTGAACTTTCAGTGAGTTAGAGACTGTTCATGTATAAAAAAGTAAAGTACAGAAATTTCATACATGCTGGTGTAAAGGCGAGATCCATTTTGCTGGTTTTGCAAGCGAGTCTTGGCCAAGTCAATGGGAAACACACAGGTCACTCCAATTAGGCCAGCGATCCCCCCATTGATCAATTTGGCAGGCAAACTGCATGAAGGTGATGACCACAGAGAAAGAGACAGAGATATGACATGTGAAAGGTCACTAGATGAAAACGAGGCTACGGGGCTGCTTCTCTGTTGCAAACTTTAGTAGTCGTTCCATATTCAGTCTCACCTGATCTGCTTGTCAGCCATTTATCTCAAGCCCCAGCTGCTCAAAGTGCCAATCTGTCTGTTAGCTGGTCACTCAGTGGTCGTCCTTGTGTTTTGTTGTTTGTTACAGTAGTGTGTTGTTGTCCAAGTGGGAGTGTGTAGTCTGATTATGCTTTGTCCACTCGTCTCCTTGCAGGTGTTGTTAGTTAAAGTGAAGGGATATCTGTAAAGATAGAGCAACGGAGATGTTCTCATTGAACTCTTAACAGAACTCTTACAACAAAATAGAAGATCAATACATTTCCATAGTTAGAATGAAGCAATGTTGTTTTCACAGACATTACAACATAGACTTTTAGTGCCAAGATGGTGCACCACCTGAAATGAACAGCAAAAACAGCAAATAAGCATCAACTAATGAATTTTTTCATTATAAACTATTTTCTCAGTTAATAGTCTGGTCTATAAAATGCCAGGAAATGGTGAAAAATGTCCATCATATGCAGTTTACTAAAGCCCAGGGTGGTGTGATCAAATCACTTATCTTGTTCATGTTCGATGTCCTAAAAAACTTACAATAAATGCATTCAAACCAAAAAGGAACAAGGTATAGAGGTCACGAAAAACTGGAAGTGCAACCTGCCAAATAAGCAGCTAAACGCATGTAAGAGAGCTACATCATAAGTTCATAAGTGCTTTTTTTATAGTGAGATCTTAGATGGAAGTGCCAGCATGTGATGTCGAGGTGAAGTGTGAAAAATGCTGTGACTCTAACTTTAGAGGTGAGTTCACTTTCACAGCTGTGAAACCAACAAATTACCAAGACAACCCCTTAGCATTGACAAAAACCGAGTGTATATCCAGTTGAACTTTCGACTCGACTCCCAGGTGTCTGTGGAACCAAACCACAACAAACTGACAAAAACATCCTACGCAAAATAAAAGCAAATGCTCTGTGCTCTTTGTTAGACAGGAAACTGAAACCCAGCTTAAACTCGCAACAATACAAGTGAGCAGTGTTAGTCCAACCGTCACTCCAAAACCCAAAGACATTCAATCCACAATCACACAAGACAAAGAAAAGCAGCAAAACCTCACAACTGAGAAGCTGGAATAAGGGGATGTTTGGTATTTTATTTTTCTGTGAAAATCAATAATTAAAACAGTAACTTATTAAATATTAATTCCTATAGGTAATCACAGTGTAGCACAGGCAAGGTAAACATTAGGCAGCATTGTTGACAGCTCCCTCTAAATAGAGCTGGATAGGAGGGATTACTTTTTGCTAAACAAATCTATGACCACTGGAACATCTGCACGTCACGCGTGTCCTTGAACATTCATGTTTTATGCATAAGCTCTTTCGGTGTGAAGCTAAAGTCATACAGATGAAACTCTATCCTCTGTGTGCTAAAACAATCATTTAGAGCAAACAGATGATGTCGCTGAGATGCTCCCCTATTTTTGGTACAGTACAGAATGCCCTCAGTGTGAAAAGATGCATCCCATTTCCCCTTTCATTCTCTCCACCCCCTCCATCCACCAATCACAACATGCCTCTGCGTGTGCAACCCGCCTCCTCCTCTCTCCTCCTCACCAGCCCTCCCCCATCACTTCCCTCAGTCACGAGTCACGACTCTACAAATGCAGCTTTTCCGTCCCAGATCTTTGCTGACTTGTGGGTTTCTTTGTGAGGTGCGTTATGCGTAAACTTGTGTGACACCAATATCACTAATTCCTCAGGATTAGTTTCAGAGAGACTGCACAGCATGCGTGGATGTTTAGGTTTCTGATAACGGTATCTTGCCATGAATGCAGCTGTGGTCTGGTGTGTTTAGTTTGGATGGCGACTGGAGGCTCTTGCTGGCTGCTCCAGAGGTGGAGGAAAGG
>NW_019525235.1:472194-591431 GCF_002814215.2 Seriola lalandi dorsalis | reverse complement strand
CAGTGAGACGCCTCTCTGGTCTCTGTTGGCTGGGTGCTCTCCTCTCAGCTCTTCACACTTTCACAGCTCACCTCCATCACTCATCTCCCGGTGATTATTCATCTACCTCACCATTTCTCACCCAGCAGTGACACTTAACCCACTTTTTGCATGCTACTTTTCTTTCCCTATTTCCTGCCAGACTTCCTCAAGAATATTCACATAGCATGTTAACACCACAGTCTGCTCTCTGGTTTCTCTTTAAACCAAAATTTACAGAAGGCTATATGTTCTGTTAGTTTTAGGACTGAGAGGAAAATGTATGGGTTGTAAACAGCACTGCAGTCTTACATGAATCACCCATCAAACTGACATCTCTCCTTCTTTACCAGGCCTGCGGCTTTACTCACCCACTTCATCTGCACCATACAACTGTGTCTACACCAGGGCATTTATTTGACCCTCAGTCACAGCCTGGCTGCAGTGTCTTGTCATGACAATTAGAGTCTGTATGGAAACAACTAGCTCCAATGTGCTGGGTCCACAGCACAGTGGCATCACTCATCAACCAAATCTCCAAAGAATTGCTTTTATTCTCACAGCACATGAAAAAATAACAAACCGTCAGGAAACTGCAGGAGAAATGGGTAATTCTTCTCTCCAGACCCCACGTAACCACGTCAACAAATCACTTTAAAGTCATTTCAGCTCACTCAGGTCATTTTTCCATTCACTCAGCTATTATAGGAGGAGAGTTACTACTGAGCACACATGATGAACATAACAATGGATTAAAAGTGACTGAAAAATTTCTTTATCAAACTAACTGACCACAAGTGACTTTTAACATCTTTCTTTCTCTCAGATTCTCACACACACACACACACACACACACACACACACACACACACACACACACACACACACACACACACACACACACACACACATTCACACAGAGGTCATATTTTGAGTTTGTACCTCTAAAGAAGATAAGAACTGATGAGTAAACAATAGACAAGGTTATTGTGAAACTTGCAGAACCTTGAACCTAAGGCTCGAACCAGCCATTGGACACACTTGATGAAAGAGTTAGTAGAGAGCCAGGAAACTGACAGACAGATAACAGCTCTGTTCTGACCCTTGTTCATCATTTCAACTTGAACAATGAGGCAATAAACACTGGCTTACTGACAAATATATTTACTTGTCAGTAAAGCAACATGCAGTTCTACAAATCAGGTCTTTAGATTGATTAAAAAAAACAACTTTTATTGAAGTTTTTTAAATTCAAAAGAACAAATTTATGGACCAATGTCTAAGGTTAAATGATTAATGATAAGGTTAATCGTATTGTGTAATGATCTACTGTAGTAGTCTGTGTAATCTGACAAAGGTGGGGCAGAGGTTGTGGCAGCATGCTGTTTTACATACCATGTATGAATGACACCACATGTAATATGCACACAGGGAAAATAATCTTAAATATGAAAATATACCTGCTGTCTTTTAATTCTCTTGAATTTAAAAGCAGTTGAGTATAATGCGACTGAGGTGAATATGTTGAATAAAATGTTCACAACATGGTCTCAAATGTTTTTTGAATTTGCTTTAACACAATTTAATAATATCAAATACATACTGTGCATTTTAGGACAATGTGAAAATAAGGCTTATATTAGAATGATAGCTACAAACGGTAACCTTTCATGTAAGATCTTTCCACATCCTCTAATTCATGAAACTGTGTGGCTGAAGAGCATAGATGTGGTTTCTTGCTTTCACTAATCTGTACTAAGGCATGTCTCAGTCACAAAAAGAATCACAAAAAAGATAAATATAACCCTGCAAATACAAAAAAAATCTGGAGACAAGTCTGCCCCACTTTATTTACTATGCGAAACTCAATGCAAATTTTACTCCTTTAATTCAAATCACTCAGAGAAAAATTTACCTCATCTAGCACAGCTCCTTGGCTTCCTCTCTGTCCTCGAGTGCCAAATAGAGTAAAGGTCTTGCTGACTAAATGACAGTGAGTTTGGTGATTGATAGGAGACTGTGAGTGGCTGTAGTGACAAAGCACTGTGGTAGTCAGCCCTCAACTCACGTGACTACGGTGGGTCGAAAGGACAGTTACGAAATGAATATCACACAGGCCCTTCCTCATTAGCTTAGAGAAGAGGCTGTTGTTACTTACCAGTCCATCTGTCTCACATGAACTGGTTTGATTAAATACACGCACTCTGTAGGCTGATCCACAGAGGATCTGCACTGAGGTCTGTTTCAGACACAAGTGTGTTCCTGCAATCCTCCATCAGATGTCAAGTATTTCTCTGAGCTGTTAGAGCACAGAGCCCAGATCAAATATAAAACTCAGTCTGTCCACTGTTACGTTGCCTCTGCAGACATTATTTTTCTTCATTTCTGGGTAATATTTAAGTCTACTGTAAGGCTACTAGAGCTAGTATTACAGTATACGGCTTACTTTCAGCTTGATATTGTCCTTGATATTGTATTTGTTGCATCAATTATTTAGAAAAGGATTAGGTTTTAAATAGTTCTCTGCACTGACAAATGTATATCTACTGTTCTTCACAAAAAAAACCTGACATCTGCTACGTCATCATGCTTTTTTTTATAATAACGGTTTATAAGATGTGTTCTATTTTTGGACATCTACAGCACTGCGGATACAAGGGATGAATTTTGTGGTGTCACAGATAAATCTGATTACTATTCCCTCTTCCCAACAGCATCAGGATTATACACCTAATACCTACTTATGAAAGCTCTCTCGCAATCTCCATTTACAACCAGTGGAGTGAGAGTTATGATCTGGACACAGCAATGCATTTCCACCACAAGTGCTCTATTCTGAGTTTGTATGGCAGCCATTACACCTGCACAATTATGCATTTTAGTAGTCGCTGGGTGCAGATCAGAAAGAACCAGATGGGCCTAACTTTCAGCCAGAAAAACTGCCCCTCCTGTGCAGAGAGGTGGTGTAGAGTTTAGTCCCTCCTCTGGCACCACAGGTATCCCTGGTGGCCCAGTTTCTGAAGTCAGCTGGGGTTTTTCTCTTGTATCACCTGTTTTGCCTTCATCTCATCTTTCCTGCAGCCTTGATAGGTAAATAAAAAGACAATTGTAAGTGAATTTTCCTTAGAAAGAAAGCCAAATGTTGGATTAAGGCATTTGGTTACAGTCTTCAGAATTCAGTAAGGCCTTGACACACAGTGTTCGCACAGGAACACAGCATCTACCCAGCATCTAACATTTCCATTCAGTGCACATATACCAGTGACATTTAGCAGTCCTTGCCTCTGGGATTTTTGCTACATGCCTGTAGTCCTGCATGCTGATTAAATTAACATTTTACACAAGGTTGTTATTTTCTTCTGAATTAAAGTAATGCAATATTTTAAGCATTACAGCCAAAAAGGTACAACATTTCATTTGGAGAGCACCGGATGAGTCACCTTACACCCAAGAATGCCTCGCTTCATCAATTATTTCAAGGCTGCAGGAATGCTTTATTACACTGCTTGGCCTCATCATAACCTATCTACTGCTGCCTATACACTAGTAACTGTTAAAAAAAAAGGTTGCTTCTCTTAAAAGCATGAATTGCTACAAATTTGCATGTTCATCTCATGTCTTGCTCAACAGTTAAATGTTCCCTTATGTGTGCTTTGGATGAGTCTGAGGCCTCAGCAGGTTGAGGAGGTAAATACTGAAGGAAAGTGGGTAAAATGTAAATGGCTTCCAGCAGGCAAAACATTGAGCAATAACAATTAACTCTTTTTCCCCCCAAATATAGTCCAATTGGCATTAGTTTGATTTTCTAGAAGTAGTAGGATGTTAATGTTTAGCTAGATTCTGCATGTCAGATGTGAATAGCTTCACTTTTCTCTACCAATGAAAAAGGAGGAGGGTACAGTTTAAGTGGGTTTACCCTCCACTACCAACATCCCAGCCCACATGATGATAATTACTCCCTCGACACTGAGCGGCAGACGCCGGCAGAAGGCAGCCGCTGTGGCCGCTTACAGGTCGGGAAGAAATACGGTAATTCTGTGTTAACACCCAAAAGAAAGCAAGCATACAACCACTGAGACACAACCCTTCAAACCTGATAAAATGCGTCCGCCTCTGACATAATAATGAATAACCGTTACACTCCTGTCTAACGGCTCGTCGGGTTCACGGGGGAAAATTTGACAGCCCATGTTAACGACCCGAATATCACGGTTATTCATTCGTGTTTTTTTTCTTCACGTTAATGCCGACAATCACGGTATCTTACACTTTAAGAGTCAGCAATAGGCCCGACCGTTACCGTTACATCTTTAAACCCACCGTATGATTTTCCATATAACGGACAATGATCTACCGCCTCTCACAACGACGCGACAACCTCCCGTACGTACAATCACATCCCAGTCTCCAGTGCTAGCTGTCTATTCACGTTACCTCATCTACATTTCTTTCACCAGCAAATTTAGCTAAATATGTCGCCTTCACGTAATTCCCAGGTGAGATTTTAACGGCTTCAAGCCAATAACACATTACCTGAATCAGACAGCCGCCACATCCACAACAAGAGTTTTACCGCATCCCGGTGTGTACGTACCACATACAGGCGTCTCCGTTATCTGTCCTGGTGCGGTCGTAGCGTGAAATCAAAGCTTTTCCTCACTGGATCTTTGGCTGACAGACCGACAACAGCTAACCTACCGGTGTTACTAGCATTTGAGTCCAGTGGAGGGGAGGTGGAGGAGGTGGGAGTGAAAGCAGGCAAGCAGGGAGGGAGGGGGAGCAGCCTGCCTGGCGATGGGGTAGAAAAAACACACAGCATAGGGATTTAAAGAAAGGGGTCCTCTAGTGGTATGTAGTAGAAGTACAGACATTTTTAATATGCAGTAAATGTGTAGGGGAGGGGGATGAGGGGCAACGTCATCATGACGATTCTTCTCAACCCCATGACCTTGAACATAAAAATAGAAAAATTGCTATAGTGGAAATATTGGGGATGGAGGGGATCATGCAGCAATAAATGTGGCTAAAAAAAAGCGCGTTGCTACAGACCTCTCAGCAAAAAAGTGATAAAATAGCTGACATGTGCAGTATTTTCTTTATATCACAGGTTTATTTACAAGATTAAATTCATACATTACAAAAACCTAATATCCTGATGTGTCACTGAGTTTGTGCTGCAGCTAAAGTGGTTGCTCAGGGACCAAAGGCACACAAGGAAGAAATTCAATCAACCATAAAAATGGCCTCCTCATGCACTTTCAGTGTGTTATTCTGTCACACAGCTGCCAGTGTTTGCTGAAACCTCTTAACTTTGTCCAGTAAGGTGCAGGTGAATTATATGGAGGCCAATTCTGCCAAGAAATGAACTAAAAAAACATGGAAAGTTAGACATGATGAAAAGAAAGATATTACTAAGTAACAAGTAAGTTAGTGCAAGTTAATAAGTAATCAGCTAGTCATAATGATGAGATACCAAGTCATAACTTTGACTAAGCTAAAAAATAATGATTTTGAGATACTGGGTCAATTATGAGATGCTTAGTAAAAGGTTTGTCTTACTACTGCACAATTTTAAAATGCTTTGTACTAAGTCAAAGTAATTGTCTTACTAAGATAATATTTTTGCTCATGGGACAGACCAGACCCATCTTCAAACTCGGCCTTCATTTTGATCTCAACTACACAACTGTAAAGTTTCATGACTGGATCTTGCACACGATAGCGTCTTGTGACGCTATCGTCGTGACAAAAATTTGTCCACAGACATATCAAAATACAAGAATACTCAAAACTGCCTCTGTGGTAGTTCTGGCTACAGTAGGTGTCTCCAGGACCACATTTCGCCATGATGACACACACACCGACTTTGAAGGCGATAACACCAGCCACGAGCTGGTAATTATGATATATGAAGTTGGTAAGTCAAAATTGTGACTTGGTATCTCATAATTTTGACTTAGCATATTAGTATTGTTATAAAGCATAACTTTTCATAATTTTTCTTCTTTTCCTGGCACAAATGAGCTGTCACAGTGCTGTTTCATGACACTGACATAGTTTTGAAAAAGTGGAAAGGGAAAAAAAAAGTTCATCCAGTTTGCTTGTTTTAATCTCTGGGTTATGTGGAAGGTGTTTCCAGCTTATACCTGACTATCGTGATTGCAAAAGAGAGAGATTTTTTTGTACTCCAGGACAGTTGTTTAGACAGCAGGATGAGGCGATGGAGGCGGATTGTAAACAAACATGTTACTCAAGTGTAAGTCAGCCATCTGCACCCAGCAAGGGCTCATCTACTGCTGTGTTTCATCGAGGGAGGAGCTCTCTGCTTCCAGGCCCACTCTCCTCAGTGACTCAGAGTACTTTCTCCTTCCTATACTGACTATGTCCTCAATCTCATCTGCAAGGTCTCTCCTGCCGCTCTCTATCATAGCGGCCACCAGCCTCGACACTGCTCCAGGTCCTGCATTCCTCTGTCCCCGGGCCCAGTGGAACAGCACGTCCAGCACCAAGGCTCCCAGGTTGTCTCTGGTGGGGAGAAGAAGACATGCACAAGAAATCTCACATAATATGTTTCCAGTTGCAGTGACCTACAAAGGGGCTGAAAGATAAATTATGTATGCATTCCTACATGAAAATCTTACACACAAACCATCCTAACTACATATATACAGAATTTTACATAATGTATAATTTTTCATCCACCTCCAGGATGAGTCATGAGAGGTTTTCTGAGCACGAAGGGGGGGGGGGGGGGGGGGGGGCAGATGAGCATCAATCTGTGTGTAATCTCCTGCAGTGTCCCAGATGGCTTAGTGATGGCTGACAGTGCAGATTAAAACAATCAAAATTCTCTACCATTTCTCTCCCACTGCAGGCTTTCCTTCAGTCACACAACATCTCACTCCATTTTGTTCCCTGCGAGGCTTCGGCTGTGCAAACACACACCGACTACATCACAGACTCGTGTAGAGATATGAATGTACATATTTATCTGAACCTCTGCTGCAGCCAAGATAGTCAAGATATCAAAGTTTCCAAAGAAACCAAATATGACAGGCTGAATTCATAATATTACATTTTGGCAGTGTGGTGACCATTTCGTCTCTGCGTCAAAATAAACATTTAACTGAATTAAATTTAGATCTCAAAATCCCAAGTATAGAGTAAGTATATGATAGTGTGTAAAAATAAAAAATATCACAACCTGCAAATTACCAATATTGTTGAGTTCAAATAAGAAATTCTGACTGAACAGGATGTTGTTCCAACCTGTGCTTGTACTGGATGCGGTCCAGCTCTTGGTAGCTTAAGCCAAGATTGATGCCAATGACACGCCAGTCCTGTCCTATCTGAAGAGAGATGGACAGCAGGTTGGCTTCTGTCAGATAGCCGCTCTCAGGGTCACCTAGGTTCAGAGGAGGATGCTGGAGCTCCTCCATGATGTAACTGTTGTCCGAGTTTAGAGCCTATCACAAAAACAGAGAGGAGATAATATATGCAGTGTTCCCTCAGGTTTTGATGTTATTTATAGGTAGCAGCTAACAAGCACAACATTATTTGGCATCGAGTTTAGATGCTAAATAATAATGCAGATGGGAGGAACATTGTACATATTTTTTCTTATTACTAACAATATACACATATTCTGAAATTATAAGGATATAATCCAATATCTTAACAACAAATACACAACATATTCATACTAATTCACATACTGTCCAGAAACGAAAAAATATTAAATAAGGAAGGAAAAAAGTCATTTCCACTGACAGGAAGTCTTAGTGGTAAAGTTGCAAGCCACTGGCTGTCATGTCCTTTCCTCTTTCGTGCCACTTCCTCTGGCAGATTGCTGGGAATCTCTCCTCTATAAAAAGATACCTGGAACAGAGGTCCAAAGCATATTGTCAGTGTGTTGTCCGAACAATACTTACTAACTGATTCATGGGACAAAATAACAACACGTCACACTAAGTAACCACAAAGATGGAAACATCCATTAAATGTTAACACAATGCAATAAAAAAAACATACTACCAAATAATTACTACCTTACAAAAAAAGTTCTGCTTACAATGGTTTTATTTGGGACCAATAATTTAGCCATTAATGTTTTAAGTCATTTCTACAGTACATTTTAGGGCTGAAATTTGCAGTTTGATGTATCATTATGTTGAAAGGTGTTTTGAGTGTGCACCTCTTTTACATACACAGCACGATACAAAAACACCCCAGAACATCTCACAACGAGCTGAATCAACACATTTCTGAGTAACCAACCATTAAAGATGGTTTAGCAGTATTTATTACTGGATTTGTATTTTATTACGGAGAGCAGAGTTTCTCCTGTTCTGGTTACATAGTGTAGAATATGCTGTATTGTATGTGGATGGGTGATGTGTGCAGTCTTTTACTGTAGGTCAAGTCATGATGTCTTTGCACCATAGATACCACTATTTAATCTGGATTTATAAGATACACAACGTGACTATACGTGATTATACGTGTTCAAAAACAAAATATGTCAGAATACATTTCCAGCCACTGCACTCTTTCGTCTGCTGAATATGATGTCCGTCTTACTTGTCCCCTCACTGGCCCACTCTGACCCAGAGCTGGACAGATGTACACTTCCTTCAGATTCTTCAGGCTGGAGTAAAACTCAAAACACAGTCTTCCGTGCACACAGTCTGGTCTGTCTGCAGAAAACAGGAACATATCATCTCAAGGCTTCATGCAAAAACTTTTTGCGGACAATTATTACACAACAGCACATCATAAGACCTTGGAAGGAAAGGGAACAGAAGAAAAAATGTTTATTTAAGATAGAGCCTCAAAGAGGACTTCAGACCTGCACTGATATCTAAGCCCCTCTCAAAGCCGGCAAAGAACTGCTCTCCTTCCAGCAGGTCACACAGGTCTGAAGGCTGAGGTCCATCATACTGCTCTGACAGAGACTGCACTCTGCCTTCCACCTGGACAGGAAGCACCATAATCATTGTTCAGCATTTATGCATAAACATTACGCTGGCTTTCACACCCATGGTGAAATCAGTTGGACTCAAACAGAGACACAGGCTGCCCTGGTGTAAGTATTTCTGATAAACTTCACAGTTACTGCACGGAGAGAATTACAACCTTGTTAGCAGGTAAACACTGTAACAAAACTTGTGAGGGATCAGTCTTCCGCTGGAGGACGAGGAACTGGACCTTAAACTGTTTTAGTCTTTGATAGACCTTTCTGACCACCCCACTAACACAGCGCTGAGTGGTGTACCACAGCCAGTACCTGTAATGGTTGACAAAAAGCTGTATTGATACAGTGTAAATATATAAATGAAGCCTGCATCATGAGAATATCTTACAGGCACTTACCAGGAGAAATGTGTTATGTAGAAAATGGCATACAAATGAGTGACGTAGAGAGACACTTGTGATGTGATATCAGTCCAGGTTTGGGCAGTGGGGTCTCCATGGAGCAGATGCAAACAGGTCGTATCAACTGTATGGCCTGCAGAAGCACCACACATTTTAATACATGCTGATACATCCTGTTGTAAATGTAAAAAATGAACGTGGCATACTGTACCTGTGACTCCAGGTGGCAGTGGGATCTGAACTTTGACAGGCTGCAGGAAATGTATGTTAGGAGTCTGGGAGAGGCAAAGGAGAGGGCTGACCCTGGCCTGAGGATCGCCACATAGTGTTTGTACCTCTGACACAGACACCTGCAACACCTACAGAAATAGAGGAAACGTAAAGCCTTGAAGACCACTAATAGCCACACCGACAGACTGATGTGGTGATTTTCCACTTGCAGTGCCTACCTGTAACGTTATGGTGCGGGTCTGTACGGTAGAGTCTGGCGGGAAGTGGAGCTTGATTCCGGGGTCAGAGCTGGACACCAGCAGGGCTCCAGCTGATGTAACAGAGCAACTGTCCTTCACTGGACAGGACACTGCCATAAACCAGGAGAACTGGCGCACTGAGCAGCACGCCAACTACAGGTACAACGGGTAATTTGAACAATAATGTTACAATTCGCACAACCAAGAAAAAGACATGTTGATATTGTAATATTTTTGTGAATTGGGAAGATTGTGCTTTACCCTGGCTGGACGTCCTCCGGGGTGACTGCTATGGTTGTCGCTTCCCCTCCTTAGATCAGTGGGCAGAGTGCTCCATGAATGTCCGTCAAACCTCCGCACGACCACCTCCCTTCTTTTAGCCCGATGATACGGCACACATACTTCCACAGGCTGCAAGGATTTTAAAGTTGAAGTATATTTACATCATGAAAGTGCAGAATAGAACAGAATCACAAGAGGGAGGAAAAATAACATATGACTCATGAAATAGAGATACACCAGTCCAATAGGCAGAATCAATATCTGCGTAGATACTGACCTTATTCAGCAGATCAAATATCAGCAATGAGATGACTGATCTGCTTTAAATACAGTTTCTTTGTGAGTGTCATTATAAATAACCGCAGTCATTCAGTCAATGCAGGCTAACAAGTCAGTTTTTAGAGCCACAAAAATCTATGGCCTCATGTTACCTTACATAAAAATGATTCCAGGGAGTTCCAGCGAGGTACATAGTTTTTAAATTTAGGAAAAAGAAAGCTCTAGTATTGGGTCGATTCTTGTATTGCCAGATACCCAATATTGAAGTAACAGGATTGTGATCAAATGATAAAACTTAGCTCAGTGCATTCCAGCTATAAAATGTTCATGTTGCTGTATCTGTTCAGGACAGCCTTCACAATCGTGATTTTGGAGAAGTTATGTGGATACAGATGTGAATAAATTAAGTTTATTTACCTTAAGAAATGTAATTCCATGGGGACGAAGTTCCAGAGGACGACTCAGTAGGATCTCATGTTCCTCCAACCAAACCCACTTCCTTTCTGGCCTTTTCTCACACCACTCCAGCCTTGTGGTTTTCTCCAGGCACCCCGGGGGGAAAAGCAGCTCAGCCCCCCCTGGGAGAAACACATGACACCCAGCAGACGAAACACAGAAACTAAGGAACAAAAGAAGTATCAGAATCCCCTTAACTCCCAATATTATTAAAGAGGATGAGAAGATATCTGCATGCTGAGACTGACACTGTACCTGTGTTGCTTAAATCCGAGGTGCAACTCTGGAATTTTTGGTTCAGCTAGATCTGGTAAGAAAACAGTAATGTTACTGAGACTATATGCACTGACAGCATGTAAATACTATCTGATGAAACACAGTCAAAATGATTTGAGCACTAAATCAATTTGAAGCCCTTTTTTTTTTCTCTGCTCACCAGGTGTAGGAGGGAGAGGAGGAGGGGTCGGGGGTTGCCCCAAAGGATTGTCACGCACATCTATTTTCAGCAGAGGCAGTTTGTTCAGACAATGGGGGATCAGACGGAGGTCATTGCTGTAGATGAAAAGCTCCCTGAGCGAAAGGAGAGAGCCTGGGCAACAAGGCAGAGACGTTTCCACATTTTTTATTGCTACATTTATGATTTTCACAAAATGACAACTACAGTATATTGATGTAATGGACTTTCCTCAACACACCCACTCACCCATACACCCTTACCCATGGTCTCTGGTAGCCGTTTCAGCTTGTTGTGGGACAATTCCAGCTTAACAAGGTCCTCCAGAGAACCAATTTCATCAGGCAGATGCTGGAGGAGATTATGTGAAACATCCAGTGTCTGTAGTGCTTTCAGCTGACCCAGACTCGGGGGAAGAGAGACAAGCTCGTTCCCCAGGAGGGAGAGGTAGGTAAGGGAGGACAGCTGGCCTAAATCAGGAGGCAAAGCTGAGAGGCAATTGTGACAGAGAAGCAAGGAAGTCAGCGCAGGGATGCTGAACATGCACGAGGGCAGAGAGGAGAGCTGGTTAAAGGAGAGATCCAGGTGCACCAGATGAGACAGGGTGGAAAGAGTTGTGGGCAAAGTGGTGAGGAGGCCGGGCAGCGGATCACCTTGCGAGTCATAGAAACGGTGTCCTTTAATTAGAAAGAAAAGTTAGTCAGAAACAGAAATATTGGACCAAAGCAAGGAGAAAAAAAGAGAGAAGGACATAACAGATCATAACACATTAACACAGTATTTACTGTATCCACTTAAGTATGTGAAAGTAAGCCATTTAATCATCTATGCCAACATGCAACTGATACCGCATTAAATTCATCAGAAAAATACCCCGAATAGCCAGTGAGCACAGCTCTGTCAGATGGGGTACGACATCCAGTGCATCATCTAGCCCTGGTTTATCTTCAGAGCCCAGTCTCAGGTACTGGAGGCCCTTCAGCTGCCCGGGGATGGACGCCCATAGCAGTGGCAGTGCAGAGGCTCCTCCCTGGTACACATCCAGGGTCAGCCTTGTATCAGTCAACACAGCTGAGAGCTCCACAGAGGGAGGCAAGGGTGGAGTCAGAGACAGGACAGAGGAAGAGGAAGATGAGGATGGGGAAGAAAAATTGGTATGATGATGGCTGGATGAATACAAGGAGGAGGAGATGCTTGACATGGAAGGACCGCAGGTGTCCATGATGCTGGAGGGAGACACAGAGGGAGCAGCTATGCTCTCATCCCTCTCTGGCTCCAAGACTCCTGCTTGGCCCTCAGGCATCACACCACTTGGTATCGTAGGTCCAGTAATATCCATAAAAGGTAATCCACCCTGGGATGCTGTAGTTTCCAGCTCTTCTCCAGCCTCCAACCTGTCTGTCCTCACAATCCAACCGGCTGCCTGGTCTCCATTCACTTCATCATGAGCTCCATCTTCCTCGCTGCACCTCTCCATTGAAGCCAATGTTTATGACACTACACAGCCGGCTAACAGTCACCTGCTAGTCCAATATTGTCCGGGAGATTTTCTTTCTACCTGTGTCTGTAACGTTACTCATGACAGGACCGGATATGTTCATTGTCATTACTGCCAGCCAGCGCTAAATGACTGCCATGAAAAGTTATATTTTACTAGACATGTTTGCTATGTGAAGGTAGTAGTAGCTATTAGCTAACCACAGCTATGTTACGCTGTGTCAAGCTATGAATGTCAGCTAAGAATTACATATCTACTGACCTCTGTGGCTACGTTAGACATTTAACTACTGCTGCTTACAAGCTAATACAGTGTTATTTACAAAATAATGTGTAACATTGGTCTTGGGGTTAACCTATTTCTCCACTCCGTTTACTTCCTCGAACTCGAATGTTTTTGAAGGAAAGCCTTTGCGTCATAGTCAGTCGTTCGATTTTCTTCACAGCGTCCTCTGCGTTGCGACGGGCGGAGTGTATGTATGAGTATCGGTTTAAAAATAAGAAGCCCCGCCCGTCCGCTTATTGTTATGTCTAACACCGAGCACCTCGATGCTAGCACCGCCAAAGTTTCAATTCAGGGCGGGACAGATGTGCTCAACGTGTAGCCTCGCTGTCATTCCCTGCTCGGACATGTGGTGGCGCCGTTTGCCCATGGCTCCCACTGTAAACATTTCTAATGACATAAAATTCAAATGTCTATTGCGTAAACCAGCAAGAGAAGTAGTTATAGTTGTAGGCTACTTGTTATTGTTGGATCATTGCTTGACCTAAGTGTTGAATTTTAGAAAAAGGTATTTCATCTTACCCAAAAAATCTTATTTATTTAT
Organism: Seriola lalandi dorsalis; assembly: GCF_002814215.2. Classification (NCBI taxonomy): domain Eukaryota; kingdom Metazoa; phylum Chordata; class Actinopteri; order Carangiformes; family Carangidae; genus Seriola; species Seriola lalandi. The sequence goes on along the minus strand of NW_019525235.1, from coordinate 577,773 downwards.
TCATTTAATTAATTTCTTCATTTTTACTAATATGACAGCCAGACACATCAAACAAATGGAATAAAAAAAAAGTTTAGACCCTTTTGAAATAAATTTTGAAAATCAGTTTTGAAATTCACCTTTTAAAGACAGGAAAAGGACATAATTGTTTTTCTTTGAGTTTTATATTGCATAATTGGAATTTAATCATTTAAATTACAACGTTTTTTTTTTTAACTCAGTTTATTTTTTTCTCAGTTTATTAACTGATTATAATAAAACACAGCAAACGTCTATAAATGATTTCAGTGGCATATCTTTTCAGATTAAGATTTTACCACACACAAAGCATCATATAATGAAATCATTTTTATATAACAAACAACCCAACAGTATGCAAGGTTGTAATGATTCTAATATTAAATAATCTTCTGACAAGTGCCATTCTGGTGCCTAGTGTTGTACTATATATATATATATATATATATATATATATATAAATATAATATATTTAATAATATAATATATATATATGTCTCTGCTGTTACTACGCCTGCATTTTTACTTTGATAAAACTATGAATTCAGGGCTTTTACTTGTAATGAAGTTAAAGATCTCAGTACCATTCACTGTGGTCCATTCATAGCTGATCATTAAAAACTGCATTGCATTTTAAAAAACATGTCAAAAGTTCATCTCTGTTGTGGAAACCATTTAATCATAGTGAAAAGAATTTGTTCAGTTCATATTGTTCCAAAGGCCAACAGTGGTACATTGAGATATTTGGGCACAATAACAAAATGGTCCTCAGAAATCCTCCCAGCCTCCCAGTGTGGCAGTCATCTCCTGGTCAGGCACATTTCACCTTCCAAGTCACGTCTTTTGTAGCTCAGCCAGAATGACATCTCTGTTGTGAATCCAAGTGAGTCCTTGTAAATGAACACAATACAAGCGCTTAACAAACCTACTTAATCTCAACATTTTTCCCTCATCCAACATCCCCTCTGCACCATATATACCCAACTGCCTCCATGTTCTCAAGTACAAAGCACATGCATAGCATAGCTGGCATGGGAGCTTCATTATTTTACCAGACAGGTTTTCTGTTCTGTGGAACTTTATTAGGTAATATTAACGTTAATACCACATGAGTACAATATAAATAAAGATATTTAAGGTCTTAAAAGTAGATTTTGACACAGGGCCCCTCTAAAAGACAGGGCCAAAAGTTTAGATAATAATGCAAGACCTTTAGTTTCATTGTACTTTAAAGGTGCAAATTCCTATAGGATTAATGCATTTTGTCAAAAAAAGGTGAACTCAGTGAACCTGAGACTTTTGGGCATGTGGGGGAACTGGGGGAAGAAGGGACACTTCTTACCATGAACCCTAGCTGGTGTTGCTTACACAATAGGAATATGCTCTCTTAGGAATCATGTCCTAAACATAACCTGGATCAATGCCCACAAAAAGTGACTATTTGCAGTCTAGTTCTGTGAATAGTTTATTCAAGGAAATGTTCCAGAAAAACTTGTTTTTGAACGTGTTTCAGATGCAAGAGATTTGTAATGTCATTATTCTGTCTTGTGAAAGCCTACTACCATTTACTATTTTGTAACCAGGACATTGCAAACAAGCCAGATTTGTTCATCTTTATTATTAGGACTGGTTCTATTTCGTCTCATTGAATAAAGTTTCTCAAACCTAAAAAGATATGCAGGCCATTTCTTGAAAAACACTGAAAGTGTTTGTCAATTTTAAAATGACTACTACAACAAATAAACAAAAAAAGATAACTATTAGTGAGCACAATCGCAGTTTTCCTTCAATCGATCTGCAAACAATAGGTTTATCTATCCAATATTAGTCCACATACTAGGAAATCAATATAGAGTTCTTCCTAATGATAACACCTATTACGAAAGAAAGTCCCAATATAGCCTGTGGGGAACATTTGACAGCAGTCAAAGTGAGGCGAATGTCCGTTCACGGACTTCACGTGTGTTTCAGCGGTGCGAATTGTGATTGGTCATTTAATCAACTGTTCCAATCGTGATTGGTCAGTATGATCAGCGCTGTCGATTGTGATTGGGTAAGCCGGTTTACTGTGTGCCCACCTCCCAACACACACCAAGCAAGTGTGTAAAAGTAACAACAACTCCCCGTGGTTCACCATATCGCTATATAACCAGCTAAGGACTGCTTTAATAGAACATTTACCAACGGGGTTTAGCTTCAGTACAAGAGATTATTTGTATTTTCAAACAATGTCAACTTAGCGACTCACCTGCAACGAAAGAAGTGACTTCTACCGTTAGCTAGAGAGCTAAAAACAGCTAGCAGGAAAAAGACAGCATGTGAAGAGACATCAATAACAAAAGGTGAACAGTATTCAGTCCTAAAATTAGACTCTTTGTCCTTCGGTAGTCGTTAATATTTGTGAGTGAACTTTGCCTTATTGTTAGCCAGCGACCTTAGCCCCACTTGACACAGCTCCGGACGGTCACCGGTATGTTCCCGTTAGACTCGCCGTGGAACATCTCGTTTGCGGGTTGTGGATTCCTCGGCATCTATCACGTCGGTGTGGCCAGCTGTCTGCTGGAGCAGGCCCCTTTTTTGGTCCAAAATGCCAGGCACATATACGGGGCATCAGCTGGGGCCCTCACTGCCACTGCCCTGGTCAGTGGAGTATGTCTCGGTATGTGCATTTTGTTTCGTATTTGAATTATGAGTGTGGAGAGGATGCAGAAGATTGCTTCTGGTGTAAACTGCTTATGTTAAAGTGTATCTTTTTGGGATGTACACTGTAAACAAACTGGATAATCAGCAAAATGTACTTTAAGTATCGAACCTTTTCCTTCCCAAATGCATCCTTCTGGATGAATGAAACTCTATCTTATCTTTACCTAATCGAGTATTTGTTAACTCGTGCACATTTATGAGGTCTCATGGAGTTCTCAACAGTTCCCATATACCTTTATTTAATGTTTTCACAGGAGAGGCTGGTGCAAGTATCATCGACGTTGCCAAAGAGGCTAGAAAGCGATTCCTGGGACCCATGCATCCTTCTTTTAATCTGGTGAAGATTGTGCGTCACATGCTGCTGCGTACTTTGCCAGCTGATTGCCACCATCGGGCGAACGGACGGTTAGGAATCTCTCTCACCCGAGTGACAGATGGAGAAAATGTCCTGGTATCTCACTTCAACGACAAGGAGGAGCTGGTGCAGGTGTGCACTGTGTAGTATATTTTCCCCAATACTTAGCAGAAGAGTGGGTTGATATTAATGATGTCAGGTATCATGAAAGACTTGATTTAATACTTAAATACTGATATTATGACTGTATTTGGGGGATGCCCATGGGTGCTTTCTGATTCCATTTACATACAAGAGCACTTAAAGACAATTAGTAATGAGGAGGGTGCAGTCAATTTTTATGCAAAATGCCACACGAAAGCCTCAAATGTGAGGATTTATTGCTTTTCTCTGTGGAAAATTGTGACAGGCCTTTTTCACTTTTTTTTTTTGGACATTTTTAGATCATGCAATTAATCACTTACATGAAAAAATAATCCTAAAATTAATTAAAAATGAAAACAATTGTTAGCTGCCACCCATAGTTGAGTTCATAGAGCTATGTTAATAGAAGAAAGAAATTTAATTTAACTGTAATGTATCCTTTAAGACCAGAAAAATGCAAAAATCAAGCTATATCATGATCACTACGACAATGCAGTATGCTGAATAATGGTATCACAGTATTCATAAAACATCATTATACTGTAACATTCAACTATAATGTTTACAGTGTAATTCTTTTAGTTTTATTCAACACTTTTGTCTGTTTCTTTTCAGTCTTGTCTAAATGTGTCAGAACAACAACAGCTGTATTTCTTTTTAGATTACTTAGTCCAATTGTGTTTCTTATATATATTTTTTTATGAATTAGGCATGTGTCTGCAGTGCCTACATCCCAGTGTATTGTGGCCTTATTCCTCCGACACTGCAAGGAGTGGTGAGTAGATTTGATATTATTAAGTTCTCTACTTTTCCTTCTGTTGCCAATATCCTGTTTTGGGGCTAATCAAGATAAGTTATCATTTTGAATTAAGAACTAAACATACAGTAGGTAGTACTGTTGGAGAGGTGTAATGGCCACTCTTCCCTCCTGCTTTGCTTCAATCATGGACTATATTTTCTCTCATTGGGTTTAGTTGTTGTTACTTCTGGCACGTTTTTGGCCTGTAACTACCCACTTCAGAGCCCTCCCTTCCTCAAGAATGTGTTTGTTCTGAATGGCACGTGTGTGGAAACAATGATTATAAAATTCCCCAGGAGTTAGTGTTTGTCTGAGATCTCACACTAAAGGGGAAAGTAGAACTTGTATTCTTTTTCTGGACATGTTTCTAGCACAGAGGTTATATATCATTGAGCAATTCCAGCGTTCCCAACCCTCCCTTTGTGGCCTTTGTGATGGGTTTTAAGAGTTTACATGTGCTTGTGTGTTTGCAGGGCTTGTGAACAAAATTTGAGAGTGGCAGAGCCAGATGTTACCGAGTTGGCCCAGGCTTTAGGGTTGTTCTGTCCTTTCCTCCCCTCAGTGACTCACATTCAAAAAACTGATGTCACTCTGATCTTATCTGTTGACACACTCGTGTGTGTGTCTGCCAGCCCTGGGTTGAACAGTTCAGAAGCTTCAATAAAAACAAAATTTAACCGATATGCAGTATATGATGTCATTATAATCATACATGGTGATGACTGCTCTCTGGCCAAATATCCTCTTATTACTTCAAAGGATTCACAGTAAATATTTTGTAGATGTTGTACAATTAATGATCTGCATCTGTTTTCTCCAATACTAACATTTATCTTTTATTGTTCAGCGATATGTCGATGGAGGAATCTCAGACAACCTGCCTCAGTATGAGCTGAAAAACACCATCACTGTGTCCCCGTTCTCTGGGGAGAGTGACATCTGCCCCCGAGACACCTCGACCAACATACATGAGCTGCGATTCACCAACACAAGCATCCAGTTCACTCTCACCAACCTCTACAGAGTCTCCAGAGCTCTTTTCCCTCCAGACCCAATGGTAGGACATCTGATAACAACATCCCTGATCCATATGCACACACACATACATCTACAGATACAATTGATTTGCTCAGTTGACCTGGAGTGAACTCTTCTTTGACTCATGAAAGATGAATGTATGTTTGTTTTGAGTACAGATTATGAAGGCCATGTGTAAACAGGGATACAAAGATGCTTTGCACTTTTTAAAGAGGAATGGTAAGAATCTGCGATTTGTGTTTATTCTAACTTTCTTCAAAGCTCTTTTTTAATAAAAAACCGGGGTCTGTACTAACAAGCATAATTGATCTTTTGTCCATTGGCCGGAAGGTATTATTGCATTCACACCGATATGCTATCAGAGCTTGTGCTTCCTGTGACCGCGTGTCACCAAATCAGTAGATTGCTTTTACTTGTGATTCGGCTTGTGTTGCTCCCTATGGCTTCTCATGTTGTTTTGCTTGCTTGCATTTATTCATTCATTTATTTTTTCAGCATTTTCATCTGCATGGGATTGCAAAATAAACTAACATATGTTGATTATTATTAACTTGTAGACTAATTAAGAAATAACCTCGACACTGATGACAGACAAACAGACAAAACACTTTCATATCTGCTTTTCTTTTCAGGATTGCTTAATTTCAATGGACCTCTCAGAGACAGACCCCTGCTAGCTAATGGAGAAGAAAAGGAGGATTACAATGATGATGATGAAGAGGAGGAGGAGGAGGAGGATGATAAAAGTGATGAAGAGGAAGAGAACCCACAGAAAGAAGAGAGAGCAGTGGTGATTCATTCCAGTTCCTCAGTAGAGGAGCATATCATGGAACACCTTCCGCCTATCCTGCACAAAGGTAAAAACCCTACAGAGCTTCTTTTAAAAAATGTATGTAGACTTTGTACTATAAATTACATCTAATTTACTTTATAGCTGACCATCCACAGTGTGCAGTAGTGGTTTATTGTTTTAAAAGTGTTTTAAAGTTTCTGTTCATATCCATATAAAAAATGAACAGATGTAATCAGTGATCATCATATCTCCTTTTACACACGACATGTTTATGATGTAATACAGGTGACACAGTAGATTGATTTGGAGTTTGTACTGGCTTAATAATACCAAGACAATGTTACCGTTTCAGTACAGTTGAAGAGTTGAATTAAGTGAAGATTTCATTATTTATCAGTTAATTTTAACTTCACATTGTACTAACTTCAAATTGGATGAGGATAAATCTTTCCAGACTAGCTCAAGTTTTTCCAAGTTGATTTTTACACCAAACTAGAGGCCGGTGGCTGCTTGTAAATATATATATTTAAAATTCAAAACAACGTGAGGTGCTTTTCAGAAGGGCCTGTTTGATATATTGTAATGTACTCTGTCTCCTGTTTTGTTCCTGAATAATTTTGAATAAAGTTGGGTAAATCTGCAACTAGTTATGGTAACCAGTGAGCACCTCTTTACTTCCCTCTGCAGCTTTAGTTGAGGCGTGCATGGAGAGGAGGAGCCTGGTGCAGTCTCTAAGCAACCTGCTTCCTGTCAGGATGGCCTCAGCCATGATGCTTCCCTACACTCTCCCTCTGGAGTCTGCTATGTTCTTGACTCTCAGGTGCTGTAGGACTTAATTACATCTGGTCCCATTCCCTCCTTACATATTTGACATGCACTCAAAATAGTACTGTGTCTACTCTGGTTTTATATGTGTAGTTATATGTACAGCAGAGATCATTGCACTAATTTGAGTAGATTTTTTTAAAGAATGTTTTTATAGATTAGTGGAACTGACTATCCTGTACCTGTTGTTGTTGTTGCCATAAAGACATTCAAATATGCGTATACTGACTAACAGCTGCATATCCTTTGTGTAGACTTCTGGAGTGGTTGCCAGATGTGCAGGAAGATGTGGGATGGATTCGAGAGCAGATATTAAAACTCGTGCAGCACGTTCTTCGCCAGGCCTCCAAAAGCATTTCGCAGCACGTATCTGCCAGGTAGGTGACTCTACAATTACACATTTATGCTGTATTGTCACAAAGACTGTAGTTATACATGACTTTTTAAGGCAACATTTAACACCCAGTCATGCCAAAATACATGACAGGTCTGTATGTTCCATGACTGGTTCTAGCCGATAGCTACAGTATGTGAACGTGGCTAGGTTTCGAGTTAAATCTATGATACTCGATCATTTTTGGCAACTTAGGGGCAGCAGAAACAAATTGTGAACACAACATTGATATAATCTTTTAAGTAAACAAATCAAATTCATGAGTAAACATTTGCTTATTTACACATCCATGAGACATGGAGCAACATTAGCTAACTGTGTTCACCAGCTAGTTGCTAATTGCGTCTTTCTGCTGTTTGAGGCTGAGCAGTAATAGTGTACAGTGGGGGTTTTAAGCTTTTTCACTGAAAACAGCTGCGTACTGTGCCCCAAAACAACACTGACAGCAGTGAGAGTGAACCAGTAAACGGTAAAGTTGCAGTCTGACAGCTAAACAATGAGCTGAAACGTAGGTTCATCAAAACAAGTGACCCCATTCACATTGCTTTTGCACTCATTTATTATATTATCATTGTAAAAATATCAGTTACAGCCTCTAATAACAATAAGTGAAACTGTTACAGATGTTTCCTCATACACACTTCTGCATACTCTAGGTTTTCCTACCAGCTGGAGCTACATCACTACCAGTCCCTCCCATACCAGCTCAGCTCCACCAACCTGTTTCCCACCTGGGTGAATGAGCGAAGTTCTTCAGTCCAGGATGTCTTCTCGCGTCTCGACGAATACAAGAGACAGCTGCTGTCTGGAGTGCTGTGTATCAACATGGACCTGCAAGGCTCCTTCGAAACTGGACAGATGCCACCAAATAATAGCTCCTCACCCATCCTTTCCACAGAGGGCCTCACAATGCACACAGGTTGTCTTAATATTCCACCTGCTGCCCACTCCGGCAGCGACATCAGCAGCTCCTAAGAGCTTTTGACAGGTTTCTGCTGCAGGTGCTGCAGCTCTGAGATTAAGACATACTTATTCTAGATTCAGGAACATTTCAAACTAATTAAAATCAGATTTTAATATCTGTTTACACCCTGACATTTAGATACTCTTAAGATACCAAGTAGGTATTTGTAATATAATCAACTCTTTTGTACAGTGGGTGGAAATGGTAGTAATCTACCATATTTACACTTACTGTGTATTCAGTATCTTTTGACTAATGCATAACATTGAAATATGTCTTTTATCTACAGTCTAATCAGGCAAGCCTTTAGACACAGTATGTCTGCAGGCCTACAGAAGTGCATTTAAACTTAGCACATGCACCTAAAAAGTCATGTACAAACTTGAGTTACAGGATGTTAAAAACAAAAATGCGCACTTGAAGCAGCATGGTTAAAATAGGAGAGTTTTCTTGTTTTAAGTGGAATGCAGTCAGACCAGTAGTTAAACAGAGTGGCTCTGCTGTATGCATGAAACTCTGCCACACAGACAGTGAAGGACTGAAGGAAGGGGGATTTGTTTCCTATAGGTAGTTACTCCATTTATTATATGCAAATGTCAATGCATTATTTTGAAAAAAAAACACTGTCTTTATGTTTTAAGGTTTTCTTTGAATGTCATTGTCTTATGTCTTTACAGTTATTTATATGAGAAATATAAAACTGCTTTGCTCTGTTTTCCCAGTGATAGAAACTTGTTTCCATCATTTGCATGTAAGTTACAATTCTTTTAGGTTTAAATTGAAATCTATATTTTATTGTATTTCTGCTTTAAAATCTTCTGAACAATGATTTGTATGTTATTTGTGATTAATCAAAGAACCAGTTTGATCTGAATTGCACTTTCTCATTTGATGCCACTGTACGACATCAGATTAAGTTCTTAGGTAATGACCTACCTGTTTAAATATTTATCTTGTACTGTGTACTACAAGAACTTCTAACTGTATGATCAAGCCCCAACCTGTGCCTTTAACTTCAAAGAAACAATTGCCAAGTAAATTTAACATATTGTCAGAATGTTGCAGGGAAAAATATTTATGTGATTATTAAATAAACTGGTATTGTTTAACATTAACTGCAGCTTATGAGTGTTTCCTCATCGCTATGAATTCTCAGAGATCAGTTAAACAGCAATAATCCTCACATTACCCAGAAAAACTGTGACTTACGATGAAAAGCGCACACAGGACAGGGAACAGTACACATGCTTAACAGAAGTCAAACAGTGGATCGTGGACCTGAAGGTGTATTTGGGAGGCGTCCAGATGATTCCAGCAAAATAACAAATGCCCACTGCTGGTTCCTGACTTGTGAGTATAAAACAGAAATAATGCAGTTCTTTTATATACTACAAGATACAGTTTGACAGCAGCTAAAGGGATAAGAGATTACACACTAAATAGTGTGTATTCATAAAATCCTCTGTCAAAGTAATTAGGAGCTGTGATGATAAAACTCAACTTATGTAATTATCATAGTAATAGACGTTGGGAAGATTCATATGGTTTCACACCTGTAACCATCTAATCTCTTACTATGTAGTAATATTTCAACACTTGCTGTATTGAATTCACAGCCATAATAGTAATTCATAGTTTTTCGTAATATAGCCAAGCTTTGTTTTAAGTCTCATATAGTCTCAACTACTTTCTTTCACAGTAGTGCATCATGTCATATGTCAGCTGCTTGTCAAACATACAGATCTATTTACTTAATAAATAAAAGTTAATAAAGTTGTGCAACGATGACTTAAAGAGATTTATTACAGACGAGACACTTGTCATAACGCACTGTCAACAATAGAGGCGCATTCCGCCACACTCTTTATCAGTGCAGTCATATTACAACAGAACTCATCACACACGGTCACAGTTGTGGTCTGTTGCGGAAGCTGTTTAACCGGCAGTGCTTGGTAAAAACAGGGAATCCTGGAACCTAACAAATTGCCTTCAAAGACAAAATATTTGTTGAAGTGTTTTTCAGGCACAGAGATTTTAGAGTACGACATAAAACGTGACAATGCCTTCAAGTGATGTCGGGAAAAATGGGACCTGGAAACTGAATTTCCATTAGCCTACTAAATACCATTTTATATTTATATTTAATAGTCTACCTCTAAAGTTGTAGTGTGGAGCGCATGCAGACTTTTTTAATTTTATGCATTTTGATGTTATGTTGGTCTTTGAGTTAATAGATGTTTATTCATAATCACCATTAGTAACCATTTTTGTGATGCTCCTAATAAAGTGCTTGATTTTCACTTTCACCCAGGCCCACTTTAAGTTTTTCATGAATTGGCTACAATGGAAAATTTTCACACGATCATAAATAATAACATGTCACTTTACTGGTAATTGCGTGTGTGCATGCGGAGTAGATGGTGTCTTCAAAGTAATCAATCAACCAAAAGTGGTTGTGCAGGAGTGGAAAACAAAACGCAAAATAAAAACATAAAGCACATGAACACATCACATGAACACAAAATAAATAAATGAATAAAAACCACAAAAGATTTAACAAAAAAAATTGTTTTTAAACATTTTGAATTTAGGTCCTAGGTACATGTGCTCATGTCACAAAAAATAAAATATATTAATGTATCATAAAGTATTTATTTGTAAAATCATTAATCAATTATTCTGCACTATTTCTATAGGCTAATTGTTTTATTTTGTTTGTTTTTATTTTTATCTATTCAACTACAAATGTTATTCAACATTGTTATCCATCAGTTATTGCTTGTAGCCTAGTCTACAAGTTATTTATCTATTTTTGGCTGCTTTAAAAATAAAAAATAAAAATATATAATATAAAATGTAAAATAAATTATGACTAGAAATATTTGAATATTATCATAATATTTGAATGGTCACAAAAAATGAAATGTAATGTGTGTGTTTTTTGGGCTCATTCTTTTATGTGTTTTTTAATTTTTGTTTTGTTTTTAAAATTTGTCATTGTCTTGTATTGCTAACAGGCAAATTTATGAGTAACATTTGTAATATGTACTTTTGGCTGCTTTTAAGAAAAGAAAAGAAAAGAAAAGAAAAGAAAAGAAAAGAAAAGAAAAGAAAAGAAAAGAAAAGAAAAGAAAAGAAAAAAACGCACATTTCCGAGGAGTACCTGAAGGCATCGAAGGACTGCCACTCTGTCAGAAGTTCGCCCAGAAATTCATGGCTTCGTCTCCATTCTGTCTCCACCAGGGGGCGCAGCCCGGGGGAGGCTCAATCCAAACCATCCACTCCGCTGCTCCTCGTACCATGAGCTGAATCTGTCCGGGACAGACCAGGGAAGATGGCGGCCACTGACCATTCCCGGTCCGAAGCTGCAAAACAGCGTCGGCAGGATCAGCTGCAGCGATGGCTGGGCTCGGAGACGGATCAGACGGGATCAGACGCGCGGGAAACCTCGGGCGGTTCCGGGACGCGGCGGACGAAAGTCCGGTTCGCCCAAGGAGCAGTGTTTATGGCCGCCTGCTCCGCCGGAGACCGGGAGGAGGTGGCAGCGCTGCTCCGGCAGGGAGCTGACATCAACCACGCCAACATAGACGGACTGACAGCGCTTCATCAGGTAGCAAGTTTATCGAGTCTCTGTTATTAACCGTGTTTGTGTTTTCATTAATTTATTTGTTTATGACTTCACCGCTGAGTTGCTGCTAACTGTCGCTCAACTAGCGGCAACGGTTTATCCGTTAATGATCCTCACAGAGGAGAAGCGTTCACTTAACTTACCGGGCAGTTAGAGGTTAAATTTCCCAGTTAACGTAAATCCGAACATTCCCGTTGCTTTTAACGGAGCTTCTTCTGTAGTTTAAATTGAACTTTACTATCGCCCCAGCAGCAGCATTTGTGGCCTGTGTGGACAGACACAGTTAGGTTAGTAGCCCGTTGGAAGGCTGGCTCATCCGCACTGTTGTACTCCGTAAGTTGCAGGCTTCTTTTTTGTAGCATACAAGCGGGCAGGGGGACAGCAGCTAGCAGGAGACAGTAAAAACAGCTCTGAGCCTGGGGGATCTTTGTTAGACATTAATAAGCACAGTGTCCGACTTGTGACACACAGTCCTCGGTGGACTCTCAGTGAAATACTGGGTCGTTGAATTCAGGGAGGATTTTATCATCTGATCAACAGGTTTTTAGTATTTTTCTCAAGGAGGAAAGCAAAGGGGAGTCTTTTGATTAAAAACAGGGCAACTTAGTCAGAAAGAGTGTGGTTTAGCCTTCAGTTTTTTAATTGCAGTTTATGTCCCAAATAGGCTGCACTGGCTTCTCCAGAGCATGTTCCAGCTTTAATGCAGCTCCCTCCCTCCCCTTCATTCAGTCATAACACAGCGGAGCAGTCTGGACAACATCACTGTCACACAAGCCCTTGGTGATGCAGTATTTCCTCTGCTTTTATGATACTGTGTGTCATAAACACATTGCCGCCTCTTCACATACAGTGAACTCACAGTTGGATGGATTTAACTTTGATATCTAAGCATACTTGTCAACATAAGAGATGTTGTGCTTTTAATTTTCTGGCCCACTGGAGCTGAGTGCTGGTTCAGCTTCACTGTGATGTCATTCCCAGAGATGATTGGTGTTTTCCTCCTAATTTGAGACAATTGTATGTATTTGAGAGGCTGCATTCCCATGACCAGTTCAGATGAGTGAGTGAGCATGTTCCTGCCTGGATGTTCAGTAAGTGGGCCTTCTTTTGGTCGATCCACATGTTGGACTGTCACCCAGTGTGGTCCCTCTCCTGCCCTCCATCCCTTCCTCCCCTGTTGCTCGTGGGTTGCCTGGCAACCAGAATTAAATATAGGCCCACACACTCCAAACTTTCCATCCTCTGCATCCAAAGCCTTTCTGTCTTCTCCACTCTTTCTCACTCTTTTGCCCCCCTCTTCCTCCTCCTCCTCTCTCTGTCTCTCTTTCTTTTTCTCCTTCCCTTTGCCAATTCCCCATGGAGGGGACTTTGGGGATTTCGGATGAAGAAATGGAAAACATTCCTCAAACAGCACAAGCTGCTGTTGTCAAAGGCCATTTCCACAATGAGTCATTTGATGACACAGTGAAGGAGTCTGCTGGGAGCCTGTGTGTGCACCCTCCTAATGCACAGGGTGCGAGAAATGCCCTCTGTTCATTCATACAGCTTGGAGCACCCACTTGTTTCAGAGGGCTTCCCCTCTGTTGAGAGTGAAGCCTGCCTTTGATTTGCCATGCTCTGGCTCCGGAGCATACTACAAGCCTCAGCTCAGGGTCTTACAGTGACCATGTTTTTGTTTTTTCCACCATACTCCCCGAGTAATTATCTCATATTATGAAGGAGGGATGGGGACTTGTAGCAGCTTTGTGATTAGTTGATTTAGCCCAAAAGCAAAGCCTCTTAGGTGGCTTAAGACAGGACTGATGGACAGGTTTCTGTGTGGGTATAGGCACTTGCTGCTTTGACATCCTGCAGAGTAACTGTGATAACTATATATAACTAATAATGAAAGACTGTTACGTTAGGGAGTGTAGTCACCTGATCAGTGTCATTTCATCAGCTGGTAGTGATGAAATCTTGAAACATATTCCTTATTTAGGTAGTTCTATGTATGAGATACACAAAGCAAACCAGGAAAATAAGCATAGATAAAGGTTGGCTTGATTTTTGTTTTCCAAATAAACATAAGTAGTAATCTATGTGCGTGCTCTTTGCTTACTCCAGTACAGATTAAGATTTTTCTGTTTACATCAGTGAGAATCACTTCAAGCTGATTTCTATCCACACTGACAAATGATAGATGGATAGCAATGAAATCCTTTTTACAGAGGATGAACCTTAAAGACTTTGTCGATCAGCTGACTTTCCCTCTAGCACCACTGTGAGGTTGACATTTGTGCTTTTGAATAAAATGTCAACATTGGTACAAACATTCATGCCCCTCTCAGGATGAATTGTAATGACTTTTTATTTTTTATCTGGTGCCACCAGCAGGTCAGACTTTCACTTAGTTGTATAATCACATTCCAGCAAAATGAATATAATTCCCATCTCAGCTGTAATTTATCTTTCAGAAATTAATAAATGTTAAGGTGAACATGGAAAACAATAACGCTATATCTGCTTAACATCAGCGTCTTAGCATTCTCACTGTGAGCATGTTGCCATTTTAGCATTAGCATTTAGCTCAAAGCACAATTGTGTCCAAGTGCATTGTCACAGAGTCATTAGCATGACTGTAGATGTTTGTTTGTCATTGACTCATAAAATTCTTATTTTATTAAAACAAGTGAATAATCTTCCTGTGTAGTTAGCATTAAAAAATGAATCACCAATGATATATGTAATTGTTGAACTCATATTTTACATACACCTTTACATTTATTCATTTGGCAGACACTTTACTCAAAGCGACTTACAAGTGAGGGACAACACTAAAGCTTCAGTGCGGTAGGAGACCTTGATTTAAGCACTATGTACTAAATCTATTAAATAAGGCGAAATGCATGAAGATCAGATTAAGAAGTTCACCGAAAGTGCATAGTGCACAATATTCGGTTTCCAGTTTCATATGATTTCCATATGATGGTATTACCTTGAATTTTCAGGACATTCACAAAACATGAAAAAATAATGTTAGTGCATGCTCAGTCCTCACATCATCACAGGCTGGGCTGTGACATTGATAGAGAATCAGTAATATTTTGTGTTATTCTTTGCAGAGAGGTTCACAACTCTCTAAATTTTGGCTGGTCTTTATCAGTTTTAGAGCTAGTTGCTGGTGCACACTGTAAAAACCTTTTCAATCATCTCTGTAAATAATTGAAGCATAAAACCCCTATTTTTTTAAAAACGAGTGAATGAACTGCTACTGTTGCAAGGTTATTAACTTACAAATTTAATTTGATACTAACTTACTAACTAATAACTTATTTAGATTTTAATTTGACACTGGTGCAGGGATCAGATAGTAGGTGAAATTAAAGCAGCATAACATAGCACCATAAGGTTCTCATGGGATTCATCTTGGGACTTGTGTTGGATCACATTGGGATCTTTGCTCGACCAGCCTCAGGAAAAGCAGCTAAATGGATTCGCTGTTCACTCGCGCCATGAAATGACTGTTTTGGAAAGTACTTGAGGGCTTTTAGCAGCCCACTTAACAGAAAGTTTTTATAACAAGTAGACACAGTAGTCATTGTTTTTAGACCCAGTGCTTTAGTTGAATTTAATAGATTTTGGAAGTGTCTTGAGTTCTGACTTTCACAACAAACCAAAAGGGGTCAAGACCTTCTCTACTGTACTGAAACTGGACTCTGACTGACGTGTGCAGTCTGGTTTCTGTTTTTTTAATATGTGTAACAGGGGTTCTTATAATAAACGGTAAACACTTGTACAGCAATCCATCATGTGGCTGTGTGTCCTCTGGCAGGCCTGCATTGATGAAAATGCTGAGATGGTGCAGTTTCTGGTGGAGAGCGGGAGTGACGTCAACAGAGGGGACAACGAGGGCTGGACTCCTCTGCACGCTGCAGCGTCCTGCGGCTTCATCCAGATCGCTAAGTGAGTGTTGACTGTCACCACGCTGACACATCACTGTCAACCATTGTGATTTAAATACACACAGTTATCAGGCCTACAGTCACTCTGAGTCAGTTTAGTGGTAAACATTGTATAGGCATGGACAGGACATTTTAGTGGATGACAGTGAACTCAGTTTATTCATGTATATATATATTTTATACCGTTTTCTGGTGTAACTGTTGCAGTCTGAACTGTGCTTTTGTTTTTGAAGATACCTGATAGAGCACGGCGCTCACGTCGGGGCGGTGAACAGTGAAGGGGAGCTTCCTCTGGACGTGGCCACAGAAGACGCCATGGAGAGACTTCTCAAAGCTGAAATCAAGAAACAAGGTGAGGAATTGCTGGGTAGCCACGTTAACGATTCCACTTGACTCAAAGTCCTATGTTGCATCTTATCAGTTCTGTTGACACATGACTGCGTGTGATCTTTATGACAATCTTAAGTACATGATAACTGCAATATATGACGTGTTTTGGTTATCATTATATACATTTTAATTATAAGTGCGAGAACTGTGCTTAATTGTTTGTCATTTTTCATTTGCCAAGCATTTGGTGGTTGCTGCTTTTTCTGCTTTATGTCATAGTAAATTGAATATCTTTGAGTTTTGGGTGGTTCAAGGTATTTGAACATGTCACCTTTGGTTCTGGGAAACTGTCAATGATGGTGATAATGTAGATGATCAGATGCTTTTAGGTGCTTTACTGTCTTGGTCCATGTTGTTTAAATGACTGATTCCCTACAGCTTTGGCATCAGTTATTTTTTGAAGGCAGAATCAATTAGGAAATTATACAGAGATCTAATTGCATGGAGCAAAAAAAAAAATGGTGATGAAAATCTCTAAAAATCGGTCTCATAAATGTATAGACTTAAAACTTTTTACAAGTGGTCACGATTAAAACACGCCCTCATTCTGAATCGAGAAATGAGGACAGAGTCACGATTTGTACCAAGTGTTCTTTGAACTTCATAGCACTGATGTGCACAGAGGCTCCAGGCTTATATCTTCATCACTGTTAAACGCACAGTTTGCTGAGATCCAAATGCAACTGAAACGTTTTCTATTTCTCGTCCATACACACTGAGCGAACATCATATGTTAAAAATTGGCTGGGAAGCTCATTTGCCACTGTGTGTTCATGTGTGCGTCACAGGCATAGACGTGGACAAGGCCCGAAAGGAGGAAGAGAGGATCATGCTCCAGGACGCCATGGCGGTGCTGGCAGGAGGTGGCACTCTCACACCTCACCCAAACACCAAGGCGACCGCTCTCCATGTTGCTGCTGCCAAAGGCTACATTGAAGTCCTGAAGTGAGCATCAGTCCACACACACACACACACACACACACACATACACACACACACACACACACACACACTCACACACACACACACATACATACACAGCAATGACAGCTTGTTAGCTTTTGTCGTATTTTGGTGTCACACCAAGTCAAACAGCTTTTATTCATGGCCTTGTTCCTCATTCTCTCCCTCCTTGTTCCCTCCCCTCTCCCTAACCTTGCTCAGGGTGCTGTTACAGTGCGGGGTGGATGTGGACAGCAGGGACACGGACAGCTGGACGCCCCTGCATGCAGCAGCTCACTGGGGGCAGGAGGAGGTGTGCACCCTTCTCGCTGACAACATGTGTGATATGGGTGCCGTCAACAATGTGGTGAGCAGGAGACAAACAACCTTTGCTTGGCGTTCTTCTTTGTCTGTGACTGAAGCCTTAGATCGCACCGTGACTGATCATATGCTGTGAATGTCCTTGTAGGGCCAAACACCTCTAGATGTTGCCGATGAGAACCTGGTGGACGCTCTGGAGGAGCTACAGAAGAAACAGAACGCTGTGAGTCCCACCTTCACACAGGATCCACGACTATCCGACTCAGTTATTTAAACCTGATATGATTGATAGTCTTACAGCGGTGAATGTTCTCTGTGTTTATGTGTGTTTATATTCCTCTTCAGTTACGCAGCGAGAAAGAGAAACAGACTCCTGTTATTGAGACCAGCCCTCAAATCTCCATGGTACCAGTTCGCGCACGCAGGTCAGTGCCAGTGTGTTGATGTGTCGGGGTGTGTGTGTGTGTGTATGTGTGTGTGTGTGTGGGCACACGCTACGCTGTTCCTCAGCTGAACCCCAGTAATCCCAGTACCAGTTGTCTGCATGCAGGTATAATGTTTACAGTCCCAGCATTCATGTGAACCACGTTACTTCTATCCACTGACATTGTTCTGGATAGATGTAGCGCTCAGTGACACTGTGTCCCAGTATCAAGCTAAATACTAACTGTACATACAACATAAAGAAATATAGTATATTTTAAAAAAAAAAAAAAAAAAAAAACTTCAGCGTGGTGTCAATACATATTTTTGTCCCGCAGTGCAATGCTGAGCAGACAGAGAAAAATAATTACCTTACAAGAGCATCTCTGCTATAATAAAGGAGTAGAATAGGCTATATTTATTTAATTTTTTTATATGTATTGTTTGTTGTTATCCTTTGGTTTGTGTTTAAAATAACAACTACGAATATTTCTAAAATATTGCTAATCTAGCAAATTAAATACCTGACAGATCCAATTAAATAAATAAAAATCCAACATTGCCATGAAGCAGCTGTGCTCATTAATTTGCAACATTAGCCACAACAGTCTAATACACCTAGAGATGTATGCAATAGTCACCACATAATGAGTTTATGTATGTCCCATTCATTATGCACATGAATTCTAAGCAGGGTTTGAGTATGTAGAGTGAAACGTGTCAAAATAAGGCAATTTTTTTTTTTATTATTATTTAAACTACACCATACTCTCATAATGCAACACTGATTTCTTTTATTGTATGTATGTATGTATATTATTGTATATACATATACAATTAGTATATAGTGTAGAATTGGGACACAGTAATTGTTTGCCATTTGTGTGGGTGCTGTGCTGCTATTTTATCCCTGTGGTTTTGTGTAAGATTTGCATCATCACATGAAGAAAAGATCAGACAAGCTGTAAAACAGGCAATTTGGAAAAACACATTGGTTAAAGTTACATGTAGCATGTAAATGGTGATAAGACAGCAGTTCTTCACACGGCATCACAGAAATTGAGCCCACCGTCCCACCCACTGGTGTGTTGATTGGCGCATGCTCGCTCTAATTGGCTGCACATGGAATGATTGCCTTCACTGATCAGCTCCCTGCATGCCACCTGTTGTTCCACCCCACCTTGGCCCCGCCCCTGCAGGACATCTATCTCTCGTATGAGCAGTAAGGAGAAGATCTGCCTCCACGAGCGGGAGAAGCACCCACCTCCTGCCCTGCAGAGCAGTCCGGCTGAGGACGAGGAGGAGGAAGGCCAGACGGGACAAAGTCAGTCTCAGAGCCAGGCAAAAGCTTCCAGCAGCTCCAGCTCGGAGGAGGAGAGTGAATCTGAGAGTGATGCAGAGTCAGGTGTGAGAAAGTTTCCTTTTTTTGAAGGAAATCTTTGGTATTGCTGCTAATCAATATTTAAGCAAAGTGTGTTTAAGAAGTAACATGTTCTAGCAGATCAGAATTTTATGATTTTATGATTTACCTCATGATTCATTAATTGCTGACCTTTGCACGGTTGCAGAGAAAGCGAAAAACCGAGAGATCATTAATAACTTGAACAACAAACGAAACACCAGCAGCCTGCTTCCTACCTCCATGTCAACGAGTACTGCTGCAAGCCAAGTGAAAAAGGTCATATATAGAGTTATTATATAAACAATATCAAATGCCTATTTTAGCTGCATAACAGTACTAAATAACAGAAATGGTGACTTTTATTGGCTGATTAGCAGGAACCAAGCAAACCCACAACCACTGAGGCCCCCGGCTCCTGGAGAACATCTCTGAGGAAGGCTGGTAGCTCGGTGACTCTGGGCTCAGTTGGACTGTCTGACTCCAGCCAGGATGCCAGCAGACCTCCAGAGTCAGGCCTGGGCATGACCCGCTCTGCCTCCAGCCCACGCCTCAGCTCCGAGGCCGACACCAAGGTACGCACCACAGGCGCCCACATGATTCAAGCATTTATACACCCGTGAAACCACAGCTATTATTTTATAAATACAGCATGATGTGCCAAATGTAGGCTTCTTTTACAGCTTCCATTCACTGAGTCATATAAATAACTGATGAACTGCTCTCACCCCTTGTCGTCAGGAGCCAAGGCTCGCTAGGGTACCACCTATTCCAACACGGAGACTCTTCAGTATTCCAGACAGCAGCCCTGACAACTCCAACAGGTGGGCCTGTGCTCCGATATGCTTCCTGCACTTGTGAAACCAGAATCTGTTTTTCTGAGTCACTGCATATGTGCCCTTGTCACCCTGTCTGTCTCCTTCAGTTGGCTAAGCCGTAGCTCCTCTTACACCCGGCGCCTTCATAGTCAAACAGGGAATGATCTCACTAGTTCCACCCCCTATTTGCTTCACAGGTCAGTCATGCTGCTCACTGCCCGTCTTGTACTTGTTTGCTCTCCTGTTTGCGTGCGATTGTTTCTGCAGTGTCACAGCACATTACATTCCCCCAGCAGTGAATACTAAATGTATGTATGTGTGTGTGTGTGGCTGTGAAAGATGCCTTTGTGTTTCCAATGGGTTTTGTCATGTTGCTAGCTCATCTTATGGAAAGAGACTGGATGACCCCACCCTGACCTCAGCTAGCACAACAAGCTCTGCTGGACTCAGCCGCCTTAACAGTGTCTTGGCGCAGAGGTATTTAATTTTTGTATACTGTACCGTATGTCAATTTGTCTGGAACATTTTCCGCACTTATCTGAAAGATCTGATAGCCAGCTCTTATCTTTCTCCCAAAGACTTCCTCAGGAACAGACAGAGAAGAAGGATCAGTCTGCCGTCACCACCTCCAACTCTCAGAGCACGACCACGGGCGAACAGGAGACCAAGCAGAGGCGCAAGTGAGTTATTATTGCGGGGCTGATGGTTTTTAAACTGCGAGCCTGATGCTGGTGCTGTTCTGTGGCTTAAAAGTTTGATTTGATTTGTGCAGATCCTATCTGACGCCAGTGCGGGATGAAGAAGCAGAGGCGCAGAGGAAGGCTCGCTCCAGACACGCACGGCAGTCCCGCCGCTCCACTCAGGTACAAACGCCACCTGCTGATGAGAGGGAGATGAGGAGGAAGCCGCCCAGCTCTGGAGAAGTTGTGTTGGTCAGTCTGGTACATAACATGGTGTTGTCTCTTGCATATGAAGGGGGTGACACTAACAGATCTGCAGGAAGCGGAGAAGACCATGAAAACCATGAAGACTGACAACAAAGGGAGAGAAAAGAAGGAGGAGGAAGAGAAGGAGAAAGAGAAGGAAGCAAAACCGAAGAAGGGAGAGGAGGGGGTGAGAGCCGTATTTCAGAGTTATAGCCCTGTTTTGGCTGCACTTATATAACGTCATGTGACATCACTTACTGTGTTTACAGGAAGTGAGCTGGAGGTCTCGTATTGCCAGCCTGCAGAAGTCGGACCTGCTGGGCCTCACGCAGCCCGCTGGCACTCCACGGCCTCAGGCTTCTGACAGGAGAGGTACGCGCCGCCACCACGTCCCTTTTATTCCTAACAAGAGACGATAGGAACGATAGAAATTGACTTAGTTGAAATAGTTGATTTGGTGTTTAACGTCCACTGTCTGGCTTTGTTCCAGATGTTGAGGCCAGCACTGGGGAGAGTGAGACTGAGCGATGGGCCAGGGAGCGCAGGGAGAGGAGGCAAGCTCGGGCCAGAAGGAAGGCACAGAGGACCGGGGAGGTACATCACACATACCTTTTTTTTTTTTCTTTTTTTTTTTTTCTTTATCTGGAAACTTGATGCAAGAAAAGACCAAAGAAACAAAACCAGTGCTGTGAGTTTTATAAGAACATGTTGCACTGTCTGTTTCAGAGTGATGACAATGATCCCAGTGGAGAGGAAGAGTTCTCAGGCAGTGGGCTGGATCCACAGGTGTGTGTGTGTGTTTATTTGTGGTCACAGTGGACTGTAACATAAGACACCAGCCATAACTTGTTTGTCTTCTCTGTTTACAGACAGACAAACACTTGAGTTCCAGGTATGAATCCATCCTTTGACCTATTTGATTTCCCCTCTTTCTTCATTCTGTCAGCACACTCTCTGTGATAGCAGTATCTCTGACCTCTGCTCTCCTCATCCACTCAGGTCAGATGTATCCTGTAACGACTATACCCAGGGAGGAGAATCTGAGACCAAGGATTTTAAGAAGGTCGGCAGACAGGGCCGATATTAAGGTCACAAAATTTGTTTCTCTTATTTGTCCCAGTTATTTACTTGTGTGTGTGTGTGTGTGTGTGTGTGTGTGTGTGTGTGTTTGTGTGTGTGTCAGTTGTTCGAGGAGGTCTCCAGAGAGAACAGCCAGCTCCAGTCTCAGCTGCAGGACACTCAGAGGATTATCAGTCAGACTAGGTTGGACCTGGAAAAGGCCACGCAGGTGATGAC
This sequence comes from Seriola lalandi dorsalis, assembly GCF_002814215.2. Lineage (NCBI taxonomy): Eukaryota > Metazoa > Chordata > Actinopteri > Carangiformes > Carangidae > Seriola > Seriola lalandi. The sequence continues at coordinate 555,656 of NW_019525235.1, read as the reverse complement.
ACAGATAGACAAAAGTTAAATGCAAACTGTTATTTTAACCTTCCCTGTGCAAAGACAAAAGGACGCATATCAGAGTGGTAAAACCGGTAATCTGTAAGCTCTGTCTTTGTATGCCATCTGTTTTTCTTGGATTCCCTGTTTTGTGTTCAGTTCAGGTGGTTATTACCCGTCAGGCTATCCTCCCAAACCCTATTCTGTTTATCACAATTGCTTTTTTTTTTTTTAAAGATAAAAACATGTCAAACTTCTTGGTTTAATCAAAATTATCATTAAAGGTGAAAATATGGAACTTTTAGAAGAGTAATTTAATCATCTTACAAATGAATTAATTTAAAATACAATGCGCCCTTGCTCTCATACATGTGCACACATTCTCCCGTCAAGTTTGTTTTGATAGATCCCAACTTTTGTGTGGGAAGTGGCGTACACCTCCGTCAGGCCCTGTTTTGTGCGTCTGCAGCGGTTATAAATGAGGCCCCTGGTGTGACCAGTTGCTTTTGGTGGCTAATATTAGCAAATGATTGCAAACCTTAGAAAGTAACTGACATTACTGAGTCAGTTCACTGACTTAATGGCTTGTCTCTGCTTGAGCTCCTGTTACGCCACATTAAAGCAGGTCATTTAAATATTTCAGGGGTAATGTCACAAAATAAAACAAGAAGTAACACTGAACCTCAGCAGGAGACATCGATTATAGAATTCAATCATTATTCATTATATAGGATGTTCAGCATTTTTTTTATTTATTTATTTGTGTTGCCTTGAGAATTACTGTTGCCTATTTATACCCCCAATGACCTACAATGCACCATGAAAAATGGTGTACAATCAGTGGTCCATAACTGAGAGCTAACTACCATAATGCCCTCTGCAGACAAGGAAAATAAGGCCAATTTAGACAGATGCCAGAGAGGTCAGGAGAGAGGGTTTTTTTTTTTCCTCTCTAGTAAAACTCCCTTTATATAATGTGTATACAGCTAACAGTGAGAGATTTTGGACACAGTCATGTTTTTTGTTTCCTGCTTGTCATTTGTTTGCTTGATGTTTTTAAAGCCGCTGACTCAAGCGGTTAAAACGAGACTGTCACTTTTGCAAGGAGAAATAACACTTTTTTTTTTTTTTTTTTTTTCATATAAATGAAAAGCTAAATTAATGAGAAATAAAACACACCAGGCTCAGGTCAGTGTCGTCAGAGGTTTGGTCACTACTGTCGTAACTTGGTCTGGTATGACCAATAAAGGTGGTTAATGTTAGTAAAATAATGCAGTGTAACTGATGTTTTTGTGAACTTTGTGACCACTTGTGCTGCTGTTACCTTTATGTTTTACCGTTGCATTTACTGTCATCCTGTACTGATGGACACAGTGGTTGTGGAGCAAAAACTGCAGTCTTCTTTAATTAAAAATATAATTTAGCAAAACAGACACATCACAGGTTGTAACTTTTATACCCACTGTTGTGGAGATAATGTTAATATTGTTGCTTTGTTGCATCCAACAGAGACAGGAGCGCTTCAGTGACTGTTCAGCCCTGCTGGAGCTGGAGAGAAAGGTAATGCCTCTCTGCTGATGATGTTACGTGCTGATTTTTGTAGCTTCATCTGGCTCACAACTGCCACCCCTGCTGTCTGTTGACGCTCTCTCCCCCCTCCCCCCACTCCAACCTCCAACTTTCTCACCTGTTTTCACTCAACTTTTGTGTGCTTTCCTCCTTCCTCTTTACATCACTTCCTGTCTGCCCCCCCACCCCCACCATCCCTCACATTTCCCTGGCATCAGGACCGGAGGATGTTGGAGCGGCGAATGGCAGAGCTGGAGGAGGAGCTAAAGGTGAGGAGATACTCAGAACGAAATCTGATCATGGCCACAGACACTTTGCATGTTCCTGCTTGATTAGCTTGGCTTTAGCTTATGCAGTTCAGCAGAGTGGTGAAGGCACACTGTAGAGAGCTGTTTCACAGTGTATTCTCTCTATTGTTACATCTCATAGCTTAATTTGGTTGTTGATCAAATTAATAGATGATGTTTTTTGTTGTACTTGTCCAACAGCCCAGCTGTGCCTTCATAATACCAGTTACTCATTTTGTAAATTGTCTGACCTTTTTATATTGAATCAGAATGGAAAAGTAGAGAGTGTAGGTAATTTTTTCTTTAAAGGAATAGTTCAACAGTTTGGGAAATGTGCTTCCCTTTCTTGCAGAGTTTTAGATGAGAAGATTGATACCACTCTCATGTCTGTACAGTAAATATGTAGCTGGAGCCATCAGTAGGTTAGCTTAGCTTAGCATAAAGACTGGAAACAGGGAAGCAGCAAGCCTGGCTCCAATTGAAGGTAACTGGCTGCTGGTAAAATAAAATACGCTAAATACCCCCTTTTTAAATGTGCTTATTGCTAGTTCTTTGCCACCAAACTTTTATTTTATAGCTCCTCCACTCAGGGTTGCGACACTTAAGTACCACATATAAGTACCTGATAATTAGTTCAGTGTCTTGTATCCAGATTCTTTAGGAGCAACATGGGTAACAAATGAGATGATCACCTGTGTGCTTTGTTTGTCCACATTTCAGCCAAATACATGTACAAAAGCTCTTGTTATGAGTGTGTGGCAGCAAAAGATCACTGTCCTTATCATTAGAAAATGTGCTAAGTTAAAAATGAGGCCACTGTCTTTCTTTCAGCTGTGTTTAATGCAGTGCTCTGCTTCCTTTACATACCGTTAACTCAGCTTTAATACATTAGTATTAATTAATCAGCTGTTTTTTTGATTAATGGTTTTTTAATAGGGTTTTTTTCAGGGCAGACACTTTGACATTTCATAGCAGAAAAAAGCGCAAGTGTTATTAACAAGCGTGCAGATTCTTTGTATTGAGCTTGTTGGGTCAAACAACACTTAAGAGCAGCAAAGTGATCTTTAGTAATATCCTAGTAACACTTGCATTTTTCCTGTCACATGTCAAAATGTTTGCTCTGAAAAAGGCCCATAATAAATAAGCAATACAACCATATAATAGAATAAAATCTGGTTGTGTATTTTGTTGTGTTGTAATGTGAGCTTCATTTTTACCACCAGGTTCTGGTTGACCTGAGAGCAGACAACCAGCGTCTTAAAGATGAAAATGGAGCACTGATCCGTGTCATCAGCAAACTCTCTAAATAGATGTGGAGAGAGAGGGAGAGAGAGACACACACGAAGAGCAGGGATCTCCCCCCCTTTCCCATCCATCCATCCATCCATCCATCCATCCATCCATCCCTCCTTCCACACATTCCTCCCAGTGCCAAAGAGTGAGAGGGGGGGAGAGGAGCAGCAGAATGTCCTACGTTACATGAGCACCACAGCTTGACTTGGATTGTGATGCCTCTCTGTGAACAGCTGGAGTGGCTTTTGTGTGCCTTAATGCCCGTTAGTCACAGGAAGACGGATGGCATGAGGGCCCGTGGCTTTGGTCAGAGCTCCAACAGTAGCAACATGAGACTTGACAACAGCCAAAACGCCCACAGCTGGTGCAACACACAAAACACAAAATCTACGACGACTGTGCATCAGGGGAACTCGAACGTGCACACACATTCCTATGCGTGCATCACATACTTCCTCAATGCACATTCCACTGAGCGCACAAGGCAGCTTGGGCCTTAAAGCTCCCACTTAGTATTTATTTTTTTGTGAACACACTCACGTCACACACTCACGAATTTACCCCACTCACAGTCCAGATCGAATGTGTTGCCAAGCAGTAAAGGTTTCGGTGTATTTGTTTAAAACTCGGCTCTGAAACACATTTCAGCCTCTGTCTTCACATTCAGTAACGTCCTGACGACACGGCGAAGTCCATGAAGCTCTGTTGGGTTGTTTTGTTTCCACGTGCAAGTGTTTGAACCCACCTACCTCTCCACCTATGCACTTCCCCACATACATTTTTATTTTTGTGACCACAGACACACTCCATGCTCTTAAACATGACCGCAGAACCAGGTCAGTCGACCACAGCACTTTACTCTCTGCAAAGCAATAAAAGATCTGCGAGGCTTTGCCCGTCCTCCAGTCAGACAACTTTACTTTTCAGAGCAGCGCCTTCTCACTTAGCAAGTCGAGGGAGAAGTTACCCATAGCTGAAGGTCAAAGGTCATTGCACAATTATAAAAAAAATTGCTGTTCTGTCAAAGCCTATTATGCTATGAATGGTTTTAATTATTACCATTGGTAAAGATATTATTTTCATAGTTTTTCATTGTCCGTTCCCCTCTTGCAAGGGAGCATGGTTATGTATATTACATGTGTATAAATATTAGTCTTGAAGAATACCCTTTTGAATTAAAATTCCATGTAGCCTTTCATCACATGTTGGTTTTCTAATATATTAAATGGATGTCTGCACCCTAATAAAAAAAAAAAGTGTGTTTGTAGCAACTGCCTGGTTATTATAAATACAAATTTTATTGCCAGTTTGTCGACCTTCGCCAGATCATGAACAACGGATCTGGTACATGCAAGATATTAAATTTAAATGCTTCTTAACGTCGTACCCATCCTCACCACTGAATCTTGCTTGGATTCCTTGCTTCATAAAGTGCTGTGACTGATGGACTCATCAGATTTTCTCTCTTGTGTGATCTCTGGTCACCTGGTTGTTTTTTTTTTTTGTTTGTTTTTTTTTCCTGCTTCATCCAAATTGTGCTTGTATCAACCCTGTATACAGTGTCAGTTGCTGTTCTCTGGTAGCCAGATGTCCTGCATCACAGGGGAGGAAAAAAAAGAGGAACTAGAACAGCTGCAACACTGCGATGCTCACACACCATGAGCCTAACAGAGGAAACAGCAACACAGATGTATAGTATGTTTACACTGTAACATTAATCTACTGCTGCTCCAAGGTGGACGGTACACCATAAGTGGTTTGACTGACATGATAAAAACTGGTGTCATTACATGTGCAGGGTGAGTGTTCGGCAGGCGTCTGTGTAGCTGTAGGAATCCAGTTGTCTTTTGAGCTCCAGTCCTTTTGCACTAAAGAGAAGTTAACACCAGTCATCCATCTGTTTGTCTCATCTGAGAGTGGAGAGATGGACCACTGTCCTGCAGGGTAGAAGTACTGACAACAAGCTGAGCTCCTAATAAGGAAGGGCAGGCTGGCCGAGGCACTCTCTCTGTAAATATCCCTCAGGTCTGAGAAAGACAGAGGAAGGGAGCTGGGGAGGAAGAGGGAAGCGGATGGATTGCAGCCTTATATGGACAAAGCACTGCTTTTCCCAGGGTTTGTGGCTCTGACCCCCTGGCATGATGCCAGATGCTACACGAACAGCTCCTCAGCACCACCAAGAGGTGCAACTAATGTAATGCAGTTGAGGTGAAAAATGTGTCTTCTCTGGGGTTTTTTTTGTTGTTTTTTGTTGTTTTTGTTTTTTTTTACAATTTTGACAGCTGGTTTTCCAGAAAAACTTGTAATAACTGAAAAACAATGTGAACACAAAAACAAAGCTCACACAACACTTCTGTCATCAGGGCTACCTAAGCCCAGCAGTATCCAGGGTGTTTGCATGGTAATTAATTTGTGGTGATTTTATTGGTTGGAAATGTGTTTGTCAATATGAACTATAGCACGACTAAAACTGAATCGGTGACAGCATTAGTGGCTTTTGCATTTTTACCCTTTAATCTTCAGGCCCTGTCCCAAATATTTGGTTGTAATATTTCGGTTGATACAATGCCTACACAGTACATATTCTTTAAAGGGGTATTCCAGTGATTTAATATTACATTGCCATGAAGTTGGGGGACGCATAAGAGACAGAAAGAAAATAATGGTCAACAATGAAACTGAGATATGCAAAAAGCACCAAAAAACTGAATCATACAATTCCTATAATTTTACTAAACAGTGTCAATAAACCCATCTTGCCTGTTCAATGCCTACATCCTTCGAACTCCACTATCCACAGAAGACAATATAAAGCTGTTTTTACAGACTGACTGGTGACTTTGTGGAGTGTGCTTTTAATGTAATCAAATTATCATAAACAATCTACAATGAAACAAACCAGTAAACCAGTAAAATATATTAAACCATCATATGAATACTGGATTCTGGTGGTCTAGACAAACTGGGTTGTGGGTATGTGCATGCTGGGAGTTCTGGACCCACCTTCTCTCTTAACAAGGGTTTTATCCCATTTTTTATCTCTTGGACATTTTATACCTTTAATGAATAGCATCAGTGGAGAAGTTAGAGGGAATGAGAGAAGAGAGAGATGGGAAATGACATGCAGTAAATATCCACAGCTAAAAGCAAGGTTTTAGAAGAGTTTACTGTGCTGAATTAAAAATTGGCCGGTGGTGGTCGTGGGGCTGCATTTGTTAACTTCCACCCATGGCCTACATAAGGTCGTGGAGAGCTCTGCCTACAACCCCATTTACAATAATAATAATAATAGAACATTAAATATGTTTACTTCTAGAGCACTTTAAAAACCAGGTAAGAAAGTTTAGGAACAAACAAGAAACAAACAATAAACAAAAGAGAGAATGTATATGTATTGTTATAGTCAAATAACATAAAAGACATGTCACTCAGAAATACTACTCAGGTAAAAAAGCCCCAGATCTCTTCCACTGATTTATTGACTTACTGATTGTGTCAGCACTAGTTCTGTTTCAGTTTTTGCCTCTGTGCCATGACTGTCTCAAATTACCATGTGGATGTGTTTCGCAAGGATTACAGTAAGACCTTATATCAAAAAAGATGAGAGGGAATTTATAGAGTGACTGGTGAGCTGAGGAGAGATGACATGATTTAGTTTGGAGCGAGTGACGTGATTCTTCTTGGAAAAGATAGGATGAAAATGTAAACACTCTCACTGTGACCTGAAGAGTATTTTTACTGTCTCAGCCAAGTGCTCCTGGTGTTTTAATTGTGACTATGGAAGCATATGCTGGCAGCCATGTTGGCCTGCAACAAGACTCCACTCTTTAATCTGTCCAACTTTTAAAAACAATCTGCATTAATAATGTTTAGAACTTTTTCTTAAAGCTGGAGTTGACACCGCACATAATGTGATTAACAAATAATTCAAATCCAATGAGCATGTTTAATATGAAGTGGTGTCCTACCTATTGATTCAATATGCCTTATCCTTTAATCCGTGCCATGTTTTTCAGCACACCAAGAATCAATTCCAGGTTTTCTGTGCAGCACAAAGCCGCAAGGCCTCCTCCTACACTTGTAGTACTCGACTAACTTGGACCCACTTTGTCAGCAAACGTTTGAGTTCTTTACTTTGACTAGATATGAACTTTAAAAGGAATTAGAGCTCCTAAGCTGTTTTTCACAGGCTTAACCGTAAAGAGCCACCGGTTTGGGAGCCTCTGCAGATTTTTCTTTCACTTTGGGTTTTCCAGCATTCCTCTTTGTTGCAGAAACAGATGCCACTTCCTCTTCATGTGAGATGTGAAACACTCCCAAATGTTCAAATGTGTGTGAGGGAAATATGCTGGATGTTTATGCAGAGCTGCAACAGTTCACTCTGACTTTTAGGAGTGGCTTCGCTTGATCATTGAGATTGTGTATTTATGTTTGTGCCAATGAAAACCTTCAAAGACGATGTCAGATATGCTTAATTATTTTTTTTCAGTTTGGATCTGTGCAACTCAGGATGATGTTTGGACATGTCTCGTGACACAAAAGTGTCAAAGTACACAAACTACAAATAACCTTTACTAACAGGAACCTGTGAAACGTGTGTGTGGGTGTGTGTGTGGGTGTGTTGTTCCACAGTCAAAATTTCAAGTAGTATTCTAATGTCTCTCAGCAGTACATGGTCCAAAAATAGTCAAAAAACTTTGCAAAAATGTAGCATGCAACTGTCCATAATCTCGGTGGTAACGGTACGGTAGTGGAAATACAAAAATGCTGTCAAAATAGAAATGTTTTCAGACCCTGCAATGAGTAAAATAATTGTTCATTCAGTTGAAGACATCCTGTGACCTTCTGATCGACCCCTGACCAAACTGGACACGACTTCTTGGTTTGATCGAAGTTTTCCAAGCAGAAATCCCTTCCTCGCCATGTCCTGTGATTCAGACCCTTACGTCTTCTCCACCGACACTCTGCCCAATGACCTCCGCTTCCTCCCTCCACTGGCCAACGGGCGTCTGGGCTGGAAGGTGTACAACAACATCATGCACATGGGTGGTGTGTATAACGGAGAGGGTGGACATTGTCACCGCGCGGATGTCCCCTGTCCTCTGGCGGTTAAAGTTGAGGTGGAGGAACCTGCCCAACATACCTACAGTCTGGACACACACACAGGTGACCTCTGCAGAGCAACCTGTGTTGTCGCTGAGCTTATTTCATGCTGCGAAGAATTATCTCTGCTAACTGTCTCCTCTTCTCATCCAGGCATTTTCACACACACCATGAGCTCAGCCAGAGTAACAGCCACACAGTCTTTATATTCACATCGCTACTACTCCAACCTGATGGTGATGGAGATTTTGTTGGTGCGGCAGGTGACGTCAGAGGAGCCAGTTACTGTTAAGCTGGTCAGTTCGTTCACACCTGAGAGCAAAGACATTGGTTTTGAGTCTGGTCCTGATTACAAAGGAGGGAGGTACTGTGAACAAAAACATGTAAAATACTTTTTTTTCCTTTATAGTACAAGGGTGATTTTATACATTGGCTACTTCCTCTCTCCCTCAGACACATCCAAGGCCAGACAACCACTGCTGAGTTCCCCGGTGGCTCCTGTCCCGCAGTGCACCTTCTCTGGACCTACATACCTGAGACTCTGACGCTGCCTCCAGAGCAGAGCCAGGCTCGCTGGGGCTTCATCCTGATTGTGGCCAATAGTTTAGACTCTGCTGAGGCCAGTTTTGATGAGGGCTTGGATCTGATGGCGACTGGTAACTTGCGTCCCTCTCACGAGAAGGCCTGGAAAGAGCTGTGGCTGCAGAGCACGGTGGAGGTGACAGGGTCAGAGAGCCTCTCCAAGGCTCTGATTGGCTGCATGTTCTACCTCCTCAGTGCCTTCCCCTCCATACATGACACCTCCAGCTCCTTTGGTGGAGTCAGTCCAGGGGGGCTGTCAAATGGTGGGGATGGGCAGGACTACTGGGGCCATGTTTTCTGGGACCAGGTAAGGCTGGTGGAAGTTAATGCCTACATATGTCTTTTTTATGTCTTTTTTGGTTGTATGATCATTGTATCACACAGTGACTGTACCTTCCTGTGACAGGACATCTGGATGTATCCTGGGATCGCCCTTTTCTACCCCAAGTTAGCCCGAGCTGTGCTGGAGTACAGGGTGAAGACTATAGATGGCGCAAAAGACAACGCCCAAAGGCAGGGCTTAAAGGTATGAAGATCAGTGGGATGGTCAGGTGTCACCATCAAGCTCTTCTGCATTCACTGACACTCACGATGCATGTAGGTTCACAGCTAGTTAGTGAGCTAAACACACTTTCAGTGAAGGGTGAAAAGTAGTAGGCTACTGGGAACTTTTGCCTTTATTCTGATAGGACAGATAGACAGGAGGGTCAGGGAGAGAGAGAGAGAGAGAGAGAGAGAGAGAGAGAAAGAGAGAGAGGATGACATGCAGCAAGGGCCTGTGGATCGGCCTCAAACCCATGGCCGCTGCGGTTAGGACTAAGCCTCTATGCTACGTGCTCCACTGGGTGAGCCACTGAGGCACCCCGACTGAAAACTAATTTAAGCTCAAACTTAATCTCAAATAAGTCACAAATAACTAGAGAGAATGATCCAACAAATCATTATTTCATATTAGATGCTTGATTTGACAAAATGGAGGATGTAACAACAGTATTTTACAAAGTATGAGTGTAAGATACAGGATTTTAAGGCTGATACTGATAGTGTGTGTGTGTGTGTGTGTGTGTGTGTGTGTGTGTGTGTGTGTGTGTGTGTGTGTGTGTGTGTTCTGCATTTTACTAATAACAATGAAGCTGTGCCTGAGTCCTCTGAAGAAAAGATTGTATCTTTGCAGGGACTAAAGTTTCCGTGGGAGAGTGCTGTGTCAGGGCGGGAGGTGTGTCCCGAGGACATTTATGGACAACAAGAGATTCACATCAATGGAGACGTGACCCTGGCCTTCCAGCACTATCTCTACCTCACTGAGGTACAGGCTCCTTCTTTATCCCCACTCACCATCATGTTGTCTCAGCCTGTGTGAGGGTGTTAACTGCAGCTCTTTGTTGCAGGATCTGTCCATGTTCAGGGAGGGACAGGGCAGCGAGGTGATATACGGTGTGGCTGATTACTGGGTTTCTAGAGCAACATGGAACCCTCAGGAGCAGAAATATCACCTCCTAGGTAAAGACCATTGTTAGAAAGACAGTAATTACATTTAATTTATTAATCTTGCCATGGTTATCAGGCTGACTCTTTAATAAAAGCTCAATGAAATACATCTGACTCGTCTACCAGAGGAAAAACTATCACACCAAAAGATGTCTATGGAGAAGTGGAACTTCGCTCTCACTCTTATTAAGTTTTAAATGTTAACACCTCTTAAAAAAAAAAAAAAAAAATCTAATTCACTTCATTTTGTTTTATTTTTGCTACTGTAATGTCAGATATTTTTTCTTTTGCTTCTATTTCTGTTGATCAACTTGATTTTTTTTCAATATTCATACATTTTAAATGAAAAGATGACATAACTGTTGTAATTGTTATTGTATATTAGCATGAATATTCTTATTCAAATATAATGAAGCATTTTGCTTTTTTTGCCATTTAGGTGTCATGCCACCTGATGAGTATTATTACAATGTCAACAACTCTGTCTACACAAACACAGTGGCCAAATTCAGGTACTAGTATTTGAATGTTTCCCTGCATATTAACTGGTGAATACCAATAATACAAAACGTTTCGCATTTGTCAGTCTCCAGTTCGCTGTAGAGTTGGCTGATATACTCCAGCATCCTGCACCAAAGGAATGGAAAGACGTGGGCGAACACATCAAGATACCTTTTGACCAAGAATCCCAGTACCATCCTGAATTTGATGACTATATTAAAGGTGAATTTTTGCACCTTTGTTGGCACTGACCCACATTACAAAAATAACGTGGTCATTAAATGATGTCACACTGTCTTTTGGACCTTTGACAGGTCATCCAGTGAAACAAGCAGACACAGTGATGCTGGGCTATCCTCTTGGACTGACAATGTCTCCGGAGATCAGAAGAAATGATCTGGAAGCGTATGAGCCAGTCACAGACCCTAATGGTCCAGCAATGACATGGGTAAGACACAGGATGCTGTGTGGTGAGCACAAAACTGATGTTGTTAACTCTGGTTGACTGTGAAAGATTAATTAAGTATTAACAGCAAAAATCTACTTGAAGTGACACTTTATAACATTTTTCCATTTTCAAATTAAAAGATGAATAAATGAACCATAAAAAGCCCTTGCTCAATTCAACACTCCTATTGTTTTATTGCTATAGCCCTGTATACCAGTCTTGCATATAGTAGCTTATGGAGGCAAACTAGTTATATTTTGCTTTATGAGTTAGTTAACTGACATTATGAGTCCTTCCTACTTGTGCTAATGTTACACTCTACTTTAACCTGTAGTAGTCTTGCTTATAAGTGTCAAAAATAAACACACTTGTTTTACAGCAATCAGTATTCTACTATATAATATCTGATTATTATTACTGATGATAGAATGTAGCTGGTGGAGGGGACGCTTGTTTTATTTAATTTAGACTGTTGGGAAATCTGATCCATAACAATGCATTTTGTTTTATATGTCAAATCTTTATTTGTAAAGTAACTAGTATCTCCACCTTTCAGAAAATAAAATGAAAATACACTGCCTCTTCTTCTGAAGTATAGTTCTTGAGTGAATGCACTTCTTTATTTTCCTCCATTTAAAGTGGACGACTTAATGATTAAAAATACAGGCTTCATCATTTACTTATTGTTTGTGGTACATATAATCAGCTGTGCTTTACAGTGTCCCTTTGCACTGAATGTAAATGCTTTTACGTCTTTCCACTGTAAGGGTATGTTTGCCATCGGCTGGCTGGAGCTGGGGGAGGCTGAGAAAGCTCAACGTTTACTTGAGAAGTGCTTCAGCAACATCCAGGGCCCGTTCCAGGTACCACTCTCACACCCACATTATGCCTCTTCTACTCAATACTCAGTGAATAAGTGATTACCTTGTCCTCACAGGTGTGGAGTGAATCATCAGACGGCTCTGGTGCGGTCAACTTCCTGACAGGTATGGGAGGATTCCTGCAAGCTGTGCTGTTTGGTTATACTGGCTTCAGGTCAGTCATCAATCTGCCCGCCGTGCACAATGGAAAAAAACACCTCAGTATGCACACAGCCCGCACACAGTGATACAAGGTTTGACATTGTAAGTGTTTTTTTTTTGTTTTTTTTTGTAGAGTTCAGAAGGAATGCCTGTTCTTTTCCCCACTTCTTCCCCATGACATTTCTGAGCTCTGCGTCCGTGGTGTGAACTACCTGGGTCGTCAGATGGACTGGCTGCTGAGGAAAGATGATATTTGCATCATACTGAGGGAACAGGCAAGCAGAGATGGCGACACCAAGCCCTACGATCTAGTGGTTGTCCTGAAAGCATCAGGAACTAAAATCCCTCTCACGCCAGGTAAAAGACATACTAAGATATGCAATGATAGCCGCCCATTTCAGTTTCTTAGAACTCTCATTGCTGCTATAATGAAAGTAAGTACATTAATGATAACGAACAACACACTTCACCTCCTGAACTATAGCCCAAGAAAAGAACTGTGAACCACTCATACACTCAAGCAACAAAATGGCAAGAACATATAAACTTGATAACAGTAGTACATGTGATTATAGGAAGGCCATAGTATTTGAGTGATAAAATAAGAAAAAGTGCAATAAAGGCTGGATTACCAACCAGGCAAGCAGGCAGTATACAACTGCAAGGGGCCCAATATTGTCAGGAGCCACAAAAGCCCCATGTTTATTCTATTATATTTCTTTCTGCATAATTGCATTAATTGCAAATTCACTAGAAACTTGCACCACTGACATAGAATTTGAACTATAACAGGTCCTCCATTGTCCATCTTGTGGGCTCAGTCTTAAGGAGGGGCCCCGTGTGCTCATTTCTTGTAGTTTTTCAATTAACACAGAGAAAGCCTCGGGCAATTACATTCTCCATTTGGAGTACTGTAAGGTTTTTATAATCGATTGATCAGTGTATAAAATGTCAGTGAAACACTCGCATCATTATTCTCTGAAGCCCAAGCTGACATATTCAGATTGCTTTGTTTCATCTGACCAACTGTCAAAAATGTCAAAATTTGAATTTACTATCAGAGGTCAGGGGTCTGAGAAATTAATGAAACTGCTATGTGTAGTTTAAGTCAGTATGGACCCAACAACAAATGTTTGCCCTGGGGCTCCTCAGGAGGTTAATCTGGATGTCAAAATCATCATCACGCTAAACTGAAGACATATGTCATCTTTTTCACATCCAGAAATGTATATGTATTTTCCTGTGAATTATCATGTTGCACAAAGTCTTGATGGCAGCCAACATATATATCGATGCACTAACAGATTATTTTGAATTAACTCATATACATCTATATTTTCAGGGCAGCCAGTAACTTTTCCTCGAGAGCCAGGATATGTTTGCAAAGTGGCTTGGACGTCTTCCTGCTGGCCTTTCTGAAAGAGGAGCCCTGACCCTGCTAATCATTTCACTTACGCATATTTAAACATATGTTGAACTTATGTTGTATGGTAACATTCACTTGACCAACCATGGACATAATGTACAAAATTCAAAAAAGAAGGGCAACATGAGTTCCATGTTTTTATGGCTACATCGCGGAGCAGGATCATAAGGGATTTACAAAATGTGAATGGATTATTTGTTTAGATTGAATGAAAAGAAAAATGCAAAAAGAAAAACTGGTTTTGTGAGAACTGTGAGGTGGGGAACTGATGGTGAGTATGTAGCACCTGCTCCCTTGTTTATTTGTTAATTTTAAAATTTGGTACAAACATGTCTTGAAATTTATTTACACTATTTGGAATACTTTTTGAAAAAGCTCCTCAGTTCTATAATATGCCATGTTACAAAACCTTGAACCAATTATGTTGTATTGTAAATGAAATATATTCAAATAAATTTCCCCCCTTTGTTTCCATCTTTTGTGACTTGTTACAAGTATGTAAACAATATTGTGGTGGTCTTGAGACCTCACCACACTGCACCTTAAGAAAAGACATGCAAATACACAAAACGCACGCAAACTAAGAAAAATATCTTCAATAATTTCATAATGCATGCACAACATTTCAAAAAAAAAAAAAACTCGGTGAGAAAATAATCAATAACAAAACCCTCCTGGGTTTGCAGCTGGTTTGGTTGTGTTTTCTGCATTATTCCTGAATTTGCTTGTGTTTTGTCTATTTACATGTCTTTTCGTACATTTCGGTGCATTGGGCTCTCAGGGTCACTGTACAGTTGAAAGGTTTACCTTTGTGAACTGGGCCAGTCTTTGCTGTGCTACCGATGTCTTCAAACATCCTGTAGCTTTGCTTTTCTGAAGAAAGAAAGAAAGAAAGCAACAACCCTACAAGTCTGCAAGAGAATATGGGACAGAGGACAGAAAGAGGCCATCACATCTAAATTTACTTATAGCGTGGCTATGCTTTAGGGTTTCTTAAAATAAACTCGTATGTGTTTTGTCGCAGTCTCTACCAAACACGCAGATTACCCGTGGTCGGATCGGAGCAAATCCTGGCTAACATGGATTGGTTGATTTAAATCTGAGCAGCGCTGTAACACCGCCCAGCACTTCCGTCGTGTTCGCATGATTTGTATTCACATGTCGACCGTTTCCGCACTCCGCACCACTCCTCGCTATTCATCCAAACGTCTGGCTCCGCCTTTTCAGAGACAGTCCACAAATCGAGCAGCTCCTCTGGTCACGGAGCCCCGGGATTGGCTGGTGTGGTTTTGAACCAGTTAAACGGTTTCAGCGGGTGAGTTGGACGCAGAGGAAACGGTGGAGCTGTTACCGTCCAGGACGTCCTGTAAAGTTTACACATGAGCTGAAAACAAAGTTGACGTTCCTTCATTTTAGCACATTTATTTTCACGTCAGTATGCGATAGATTTACTTTTTAACATTAGTGGAGCAGCGAGCATCGGATTTCTTTTTCAGAAACTTGGATATCAAAGGTAAATATTCAAAGGCAACATTAGCGTTAACTAGCTAACATCGTAGCGACAGCCTTTTAATTGCAGACCAATTTAAAACGTCATATCCAACTCAGTTAAGTAAACTTACTGTGTCTACCAGTAACTGTCACTGTCTTAGGAATTGGAATTATTTGAGTTTTAATGCTCGTTGGTCTCTTTTTGGGTGTTTTGATGTTAGCTAGCTAAGCTAACTTGTTGCCTGGGTAACGTTACGTTACTTATCCACGTTTATATTATAAAACGCTCAGGTCTGTGTTAGGGTGCTGTTAATGTGCTCTGTTTTTGCTGTAACGCGATGTGTCAGAGCTGAAGACAGCTGTGTTACTGTCGACCACACTGTTTTCAAATAGCTAACACACTAATACATCCGCGAAAACAGAAGACATTACGCATGCACCGACTTCACATACAAAGACAAGAACAGTGCAAAATGGATCTGTCAACGCGAGACTGAAAAACAAACAGAAACCAGAAAAACCTAGACTGATAAATGACTGCTTCAAATGTGCAGTTTCACATATTTGTCAATGTACTCTATTAGTTTGTGTATTGACATTATGAAGAGGCAGCATTTCCCCAGAATTGGCAGTGACTTGAAATGACATTTTAATTGTTTAGTAAGGTTTCTTGTCTGTGTCACTGATAACCTAGATAGTTAACCTTGCAACACTGTTAACCCTTGAATGAGCTGTAGGTGTGTGCCTTATATTTCAGGATCCCTTTTCGAGCAGAAGTGACTAAATAGACTGTGATATTACATTCAGATATTTACAGTGTAGCTTTTATGGTAGATAAAGTTATAGTTTTTTTTTGTAACGTTAATGGTGGGTGTTTAGTTGGTTTAAAACAGGTGTGTTCAAATAGTCATACTGAAAGGGCGAAAGAGACTGCCAAAATTGTTCATACGTTAATGTTCTCTAGATGAAGCTCCAAATTTGTCCCAACTTGTCTTGATTTTAATTGCTCAATCTTTCCCCCAGGCCATCACCATGAACTCTGTACTATCATCTGTACGTTCCCTCGTGCAAATGTTTGATGGCAAG
The DNA here is from genome assembly GCF_002814215.2 of Seriola lalandi dorsalis. Taxonomy (NCBI): domain Eukaryota; kingdom Metazoa; phylum Chordata; class Actinopteri; order Carangiformes; family Carangidae; genus Seriola; species Seriola lalandi. The sequence goes on along the minus strand of NW_019525235.1, from coordinate 539,369 downwards.
ACACAAGAATTCATCAGTGACATTGATAATGTCCACATGGTTTGGCTTGAGGAGATCCAACAAGAAGCCAACCGCATGTTCTCAAGGTACGCTTGAAGTAATGTCCTAAAATTCATTTGAATAAATTGTTAGGTCTCTTGTTTGTTTTTTTTCACAGGTTTCCATCTTTAGAAATATTTCATTCTGGGTAGTTCTACTCAATAATTGTTTTGAAGGTTTTACTAATAAAGCTGTTTTGTTTTATTTCAGAGATTTTAATGCGGAACCAGAATTAATGCCAAAAACACCATCACAGAAAAAGAATAGTCGCAGGAAGCGTGTATCTTTGGGGCGTCAGGAAGACAACCAAGCAAAGAGAAGGTTTGTTGCTTTCATTTCACAACAGTAAGGTCTAAATTATCACATTTCTTTAAACCTGAATTTTAAGCATGTTGTGCCTTTGTAACTCTTAGTAAATATTCCTTGCCTTCCCAGGTTTTCAAAGGGAAAGCGCAGTAACCTTCGTGGCTCATCTGTCAAATCACTGAACTTCATTGCTGAAGAAGAATCTATTCCTGAAGCTTCCACCTCTCAAGACAGTACCACTACACAGCCTAAACGCAACACCCGTAAAAACAAACAAACAAAGCCAGAGGTGGCAGAGGATGTGAGCCATTCACCTCACAGCAGCTGTAAAACGGAAGAGGTGCAGAACAAGAAACCAGAGCTGGTAGAGGAAGAAGAGGTGGACAAAAATACCAAGGGGAACAATGCAGAAGTCGAGCCTGATGACTTACCTAGCACTGCCCCATCTCCACCCAAGAAACCCTTACCTGAGGTTGTCGTCAACATTTCCTCATCAGACCGCTTGTCTGCTGAGTTTGCTAAAAAGCAGGAGCCATCTCCTGGCCGTACAGCTGCTAAGATTGCAATAGCTGGAGCTGCGCAAAGCTCACGGCGGAGCTCTGTGCGGTGCTCCCTGAAGTTACGTCACTCACTGGCTGGTCTGCGACACAGTATGACACAGGAGTCTGTTCGCCGCGCATCCCGTCGTTCCATGCTTAAGAGGAAGGCGGTGCGCACGGGCAACTCCACATGTAGCAGTAACATTAGTGGTGAGAGATGAGCTATATGTAGCTTATAAATACATAAAATGCAGAACATTTGCAAATTCTTTAATACTTTGATTCTTATTAAGCTATGTTTTATATCATGTAATGTCTTTTCTGTTTGTAGTGGACTCTTGCATGGACTCTACGGAGGAAGAGGATAAGGAAGTGTGAGTAATAAAATTTTTATTTGCGTGGATGCATACATTGTCGACTTTGCATCTAGAATTTAAGCTATTTGTAACAGTAACTGGTAAATTTGTCTTCATAACCTACTTTTAGCTACATGTGACTGGTCATGAATTCAAAAGTTCTTTTTTAAATATGAATGTATTCACTGCTATAGCATGCCAGAAGCTGTAACTTCAGACACAGAGGATAATGCTGCAGCAGAGGAATCTCAGGAAACTCCAAAGGTATAAATGTTTTTGTCTGTTAAGCGTCTAACTGAAATTGAATTCATCCAACACTTACTGATCAGCTGATATTTAATATTATTTATATCAATCAAATGCTTACCTAGATTAACCAGAGTATACATCCATCTGTTGGGCGTATTACTCGTTCTGTGGCTGCAAACTCTCCCACGCTGGCACCCCCATCGTTGTTTATTGCTGAGCAGAAAATGAGCACTCCCAACAAGAGAACAGGTATGAAAAATCAACACGTTTTAATTAGATCTTGTTTAGTTAGATTTTAGTTAATATTTCTTGTTGAATATAAAAATGTATTGGTATCTGAAAGTTGTAACAAATGTAACATGTATGTGCTAAATACATGTTTGCATTTGTGTTTCAGTTGTCACTGAGAAGCAACAGACTTCCCAGTCAAGTCGGAGGTGAGTTGTGGGTGTGTGCTGGGTATCATTTGATGGGCTGTTGTCCTGTCTTTACATATTGTCAGGATTTAGCTGTTTTTTTTTTTTTCTTCTTTTTTTTTTTTTAAACAAAAACATTTTCTGTGTCTCCAGGTCAAGTCGAAGCACTAAACGTAAAGCACCAGATACTGTAGAGGAAAGTCCCACAAAGAGGTTCTCTCCTCCCAAGAAAAGCCAAAGTGTAAGATGCAAAAATCTCCCTGAGTGTTAATGTTGTAAAATGGAAATATGAAATGTGTATGAAAAAGGATGGATGAATTTTTTAATCAAATAGTAATGCTTTGGAATTTCCTCTTCTTTGTTTTTTGATAAACAGGCAATCAGGCCCAACATGAGATCTTTTCTCCACACTGTGCAGAAGAATCAGATGCTGATGATGACTCCAAACTCCCTCGGCCGCACAGCTGTTATCAAGTCCTTTATTAAACACACCACTCCGATGAGGGGTGATTCTAAGGTAAGTCAAACATTTAACTCGTAGCAAAGCAACAACATTGTCACTTTCCAAAGCTACCTTTATAGTAAAACTGTATCTTTCACCTCCGTTTGTATTGTAGGTTTTTGAATTTGAGCTCTCATTATTAGTGCTGTTTAGAGCAGAAAATACTTATTAACTGGCCAAAAACAGATGTGGTGTTATAGTGAATGTAAAGTAAATAGGATTGTGTCCAAACCATAATCTTATGTAGCTTTTTAGAACATTTTGTAGCTTGCAACAGCACAAATAAACATGGAGAAATGTCACAATTAAATTTGATATTGTTGCAGTTGATAAAGTGTGTATTCTTAAATTTAGAAAACGTTATCACTCGCTTTTGTTGCGCTGTCAAACTATGTGGTCCTCTTATTTGGATTTTTTTTTCCTCCTCTCCTCAGTTGAGTGTTGGTATAGTGGTAAGTGAATTTTGAAGAACTTTGTGGGCGTTTGATGGTGTCTAATATCCCATTATGCAATTTGATTAAATGTCTCCTCATTTAGAACTTAACTTTAGAAGAGCCCCTTTCCCACGTTTATATTTCAACCTAAATCGTCAGGCATTTTGTTTCCATCAGAGCTGAAATTAAGGCTGTCGCATCTTCATTGCTCAAGATTTAGAGAGATTTCTATTAGATATGGTCTCTAGTGAGAACAGAAGCTGCAACATTCCTGGATAAATAATTCAAAAGGGTTAGGGTTAAATGTTGTTTAGAATTAGGCCCTATACTACACCTCATGTATTTTAGAGAGACATGCGCGTAAGCAACCGAAACTTACTCACAATAATTGAGCCCTGCAATTTTGCAGGGTCCTTGTGTGAAAGGGGCTACTGGATATACATTTTAACAACACCCCCAAGCTGTACTTTTTAGTTGGTTGTGTCTCTGATTTCACAGGTCACTAATACTCATACTTTGCAAGCCTTTATAATCTAACAACCCTTCAAACCACCTAAAAAGCTTCGGTAACCTCACTGTTTGCTGACTGTGACACTCTTGACGCTCCTGGTGGTGTTTGGACACTGTTGTGGTGATGCACTGGGTGATTCTCTGTTGGTTTGCTTCATTTTGTGTTTTGTTAGATGAACTATTGTTACAGAAGATATAGGTACAAAATTAGTTGTGCTTGACTGTGCAACAAAGCTTGTTTAAAGCGATACAAGATCTATCTCTGGAGTTTTATTCACCACTGAGAGCTGTAGGCAGTTGGTTACGTGGTTAACTTTCTGTACATACTTAAGGGTATCTGCAGGTCTTAAAAAGCATTAAATTCAGTTCCCTTAGAAAATCTAAAAACTTTGATTAATAAATTAATGATTTATTTTCAATTGGTTAATCTGTCAATCAATTTTCTGTGGCTCATCTGGATCCAGGCATGGATGTATTATGAAGCAACAAGCCCCTGGGCATAAACAAGTAACAAGCCCCCCCACCCCACCTATACTCCCAGACTGAGAGAAACACAAAACGACTACTTTTTGCGTCTCTAGTTTTGCCTGTCTTTGTCATCTTTTTAATTGAGTTCTGTGACTTTAAAGTAAGAAATGTTAAGTCGCCTCATACGGCACCTCTAGTTCAGGGGCCATCTGACCCCTCTCGCTACACTCACAAGTATGCGTTGGAGACTTCACTGGAGATGCTTTTTGTTCACATTGAATCGAGTGACATCATGCGTTTCCAAACTGTGTTGTGGTTCCTTTGTGAGAAAAGTTCAGCCTTGCAAGCAGCAGCTCAAGCACTAGCCAATCAAATCACATTTATGCAGGTCCAGCCTGGCATTCAAGGTCAAAATGGAGGTTGAGAGGTTGAGAGGTTGAGAGGTTGATTATTGCGGTTATTGTGGTTGGGGATTACAGACTGTTTAGTTATCCATACATTCATTATATTAACGGGAATTATTGTTACATTTGGTAATGACCTGAAATGTGATTTGTTGAACTCTGGAGGGACCCTGTATTTGCTGAAACTGTCTGCACAGACGTTCAGAGACCAATAATCACAGGACAGAGGACAGGATGTCTCCCTGATATCATGTGTCCCTGCTGTTTGATAATATCAACTTGAACATAAACTTGACTTGACTTATTCTCAGAGGTGATCTTTTGGATTATTTTGATATTTGCCACCTATTACAGTCTGTTTTTAATTAAGTGTAGAAGGTGATTTCTGAAAGCAACATTTCCTAAATTCTTTTTATCTTATTCTGTCATTGCTTTCTGTCTTGTCAGTCAAAAGAGCGTCACAAACTGGAAGCACTCAAAAAGAAGCAGGAGCAGGAGGAGGAAAGGATGAAGAAAATGGAGGAGGACAAGAAAAGGAAACAGGAGGAACTTAAAAGGTTAATGATCAGTGTCTTTCAGAGTCAATACACTATGACTGGACAGTTTAGTGATTCAAGTCATCTTTTTTTTTTATTATTATAACTATCACATTTATTTATAACACATAACTTTTAAATTTTGTTTTCTAGGAAGAGGGATGAGAGGCTAAGAAGGGTGTTTGAAGCCAAAGTAAAAGAAGAACAGAGGGAGGAAGAAAAGAAAAAGAAGATCGAGCAGAAAATGGCTCAGATTGATGAAAAAAATGACAAGGTATGCAACAAAGTTGGTGATTGAATTTGTATGTTCACCTCAAAACAGCATGATGTCTCATCTTTGATATTGTGCCTCTTAATGCAGCGTCAGGCAGAGGAGAAGGCCAAGAAGAAGGTGGCCATAAAACGTCAAGAGGAGCTGGAGCAAAAGAAGAAGTTGGAAGAAGAGGCTAAGAGGAAGAAGGTTCAGCAAGCAGTGAGATGATGATATTATTTATTTAGTCATATCTGCGCTTCGTTTGGTCTGTGTGTTTGATGTAGCCATACCGACGGATGAGTAGTTTTTACACACTTGTTGTATGTTTTAGTGTCTTTAACGCCTATCTCTGGATTTTTTTTCAATATACAGTATGTATGTATGCAAAGTACAAATTGTTCATCGCTTGTCATGTCTGCCACATGACAAGGTTTTTTTTTGTTTGTTTTTTTTTTTAAACTTAATTTCTTTTGCCATTATACATTGCAATCAGGCTTTTTCTTATGCTTTTTGTGTATGTTAAAACTTAAGGAGGAAGAGAAGCGGCAGCAGGAGGCCAAGAAGAAGGCTGAGGAGGAGGAACAGCGAGCTCGTAAGCAGGCTGAGACTCGCAAAGCACAGGAGCTGAAGAGGGAGCAGGAGCGAGAGAGGGAGAGGGAGCTGGAAAAAGAACGACAAGCTGCTGCTGAAAGGTAATCTATTAGTGCTACTTTATAAAGTGAGTAGCCTCATTACCTTTTGAGAACGAGAAAGGTGTATTAAACTGAAATTTGCACAGGTGAAGATGAGACTCCAGAGCTTGTTTTTCTGACTTCTTGCCTTTTTTTTTTTCTTCCAGGGAGCGAGTGGAAAAAGAAAAAGCTCTTGCTCTGCAGCGTGAACTGGAGAGAGCAGCGAGAGAGAAAGAGAGGAGAGAACTGGAGCAGAAAAGAAAACTGGTAAGAAATTTAAATTTGGAACCAAAATGTCTTTAACATGTTTCTGAAGTGTGATGTTTGATCAGTCCAAAATTAAATTTTATAAGTTTTATAGTACACGCACGGGAGATGGCACATAACAAGCCTAAGCAGTCACATGGTCAAAAGAAGCCACTCAAATAAGTAAAACTGTGCTGACAGGCAAATATCTTACCCTACACTTATATGGCTGAGACTGGTGATCTTTATTTGATTTCACCATTAGAATCCGTAGTAACTGAGTGAAGTTATCAAGAGACTGTATGTTGATGCAAACACCTGAACTCAGATTACTCTCTCAGGTATATTGCTCAGGTGCTCAGCTGTCTGGTTGTTCATGTGCTTTTTGTTCCAGCAGGAGGAGCAGCAGAGGTTAGCTGCAGAGGAGAAAGCTGCTAAAGAGAGGGAAGCTGCTAAGCAGAGAGAGGCTGCTGCGAAACAGGCTGCTAAGACACAAGTAAACCAGCAAGGGAAAAATATACTTAGTTTAGCTAAACTAGCACAGCAAAACATTAGCAACAGTTGACATAAAGGTTAACTATTCTCAATATAAAGGATCTGTTGGTTTCATCTAATTGATGATGTAATAACTAAATGTACTGTTTATTTTTTTCTGCCCTCTGTAATGAAGGCTGCTGCTGGGCTGAACGTCACTATGGATATCGAGGTAAGACCATTTTCACTGTAAACATGAGATACATTTTAAAAAAAAAAACGTTCTGCGTCTGTGCATGTAAGGCAAGAAAAAGATTGCGTTTGGTTGTAATTGTTTTTTATTGAAGCTATTATTTCACATGAATCATTTGCCTGAATGTTGAAAAGTCTCTACTGGTTTGTTATGCCGTGGTGGAAACATTTACAACTTTTGTCCTTATCCTTTTCAGAACTCTGTGATGAGTACACCGGTTGGAAAAGGTGGTGGCCTGAATGTGACTGTGGATATCGAGGTAAAATTTTAATTACGTACAAGTATTTCATGGATTTCTGTCTTAAAATGTGAGCGAACTAATTTCTCATCATTCATAATCTCAAGATCCGTAATGTGTGTTTTATCCTCCTCTGCAGCAATCACCGCAGTCATACTCCATCACTCCAAAGGGCGGCAACAAACCTCTGGTTATGTCCAAAAGTGCAGAGGATTACGGAATGGACCAAAACAGTGACGACTCTACTGATGATGAGTCTGCCCCGAGGAAACCGATTCCGTCCTGGGCAGAGGGTATGTGTGAATGATCAGGCTCAGACGTCCAAACTGCTGCAGTAGTGTTGTACATTGATGCAGTTTAGTGATTAATGTTTCATAACAAACAAGGTTGAAAGCGACTGTTAGGGATGGGAATTTCTAAGATTTTATTGATATCAATGCCATTATCGATTCTGCTTATTGATCCGATTCTTTATTGATTCCTGTGGATTTTCTGTGTAGAAAAAAGTAGGTCTATACAGGTTTTCAGTGTCAACAACACAAGTTCTATTATGAGTCCCTGAACACTGAACAAGATAGATAACAGCTCTGTAGTTGTTCAATCTCTCGAGGTGGGGGGTGCTGTCTGCGTCTTTAGGTCTGCCTTGTATTAATTTACTAAAAAAGAAAAAAACAAACGACTGATGGGAGCCAGCTCCCATCGTTCACTTAAAAGAGCCAGCTCGTTCGCAACCGACCCATCACTAATACGTACCTTCACTGCTCTGCTGAGACTGGGAAACACTCGTTGACCGGCGGCGTAGAGCGTCAAAAACATGGCACTCCTGATATTTAATGCCCTGCTGCGTCTACAGATGTTCCAGCATGTTGCTGTTGTTTCCACCCTTTGTTTGAAATCTTACTGCCACAGACATTGCACGTTGCGCTGTTATCGTCATTTTGTGTGAAATTAAGCCACACTCCCTCGACTCCATCGTTGTCGCTCACGCTGACTGCCTCTGTTTGTAACTAGCATGTCTACTGTGTAGCATTTCTCCACTGTGTGGCAGACTGTCCTGGATGCTATCAGAGTTTAGGCTAATGTTGGCTTTTATTGAATTTGGGGAAGTTATACTCGTGCTAGTGTTAATGTTTGCCAAACAGATCAGGTAGTGTTCATATCCTCAAAATCCTTTCCTCTGGTAATGTTCAAACTGAAAACATATTGCTTTAAAATACAAACAAGTATGTAAGCCAAGAGGCCAAACAGGGTTATGTTAGAGTGACTAACTCTGTTCTGCATAACAAGAACAGCATGTTTTTATGTCCACAACCTTTGCATGGAACATCAACTGGTGAACATACACCTGGAACATGCAGCTCTAGCCTCTTTAGCATTATGTCATGTATGTAGCCATTAAGTGCATATTAACAATCTTTTTCCAAGATTTCGTTTCATTATGAGTCAGCTGGAAAAATTACAGACAGTCAGAGGCCTGCAACAGTTGTCAATTTAGCCAAAAATGCCTGTTACCTTTTTTTTTTAATATAATATACAGACCTGTTGGTTGTAAGTTATATGACTGCAGTCTCGGGTTGTGTAGTCTTAAGTCAAAACATTGTTTATATTTTTTCTTCCTCCCAGGTCCCAACCTGCAGCAGATCATCATGAAGCAGTACTTCAACCCTCCTGATTTAGACTCTTTCTTTGGAACGATTGAACCACCAAAACTGGAAAACATATTTTACAAGAGCAAGCCTCGCTATTTTAAACGCACCAGCTCTGCTGTGTGGCACTCACCTCCAATTGGAACCAAGTAATGTCTGTACACGGATACAGATATACACTGCTGTATATAGTTTAATTTTTTTGCTTTAAAACCTGTTTCCAATAAAGTAAAGTTTTTTTCTGAATGATTATTTCCACTATTAAATTTGTTTAAAGGTTTTAGGCACCAACATTTTAGAAATATTGTTACTAGTATGTAAAATATCATGGATTTAAGTGATGCATGTGTGATGAAACTGATGCTTGACTTGTACTTGAAAATTAGTCTGTATTATAACCCAGTGGGATATTTGAAAGTTTTTGCCAATTTACCAGTAAAAACTTTCATTTGTATGTGTGTTGACTGTAAATGATAGAATTCCCATGTTTGGGATTTATCAAGTGCATTAAAATGGTTGGTTGCACCAAATATTGTGCAAGTTGCAGCTTTTGAATGCCTCGATAATACATGATCCCCAAGAGAAATGTATATTTTTCATAGGCTGAGGTGTGCCCGTAACCAGTTGGAACTGCAGCTGAAAATGTTTTCCCTGCACACTTTTAGTTATCAGCTATTTTAGCTGATCAGACATCTGCTCAGGTTTAAGGTTAGTGGAGGTATAAGTGTTATTTGTCCCACCAGGTCATAACAAGTTAGGCAAAGAGATGTCAATCAAACACAGACCTGCACAGTCTGAAATCATTCCCAAATAAGATACAATATGTAAATATATATACCATGAGTGTGCAGGACCTTTAAATAAAAATCAAAGTATTTTATTTCAACCAGTTTATGTTTATAAAGGACCTTTAAGAAGACACCACCCATCTTTAGATCCTAGTAGATATTTCTTTTTACAGCAAAGGACATCACTGCTTTAGTTGTTTACATACATTTTAATTTAATGTAGCTGATGCTTAAAAGATATAATGTGATAGCGTATTATTACCATTTAAATTTTGATTTGCATGCTTAAATCCACTGTTCACATGGGCATTTAAGAAGTTTTTTGTAATTATCCCACCCCTTTAACTGCTGACAGTGTTGCCAGATCGCAAGGTTTTCCGCCCATTTTAGTTAGTTATTCTTAAATGGTCGGGTATAATTTGGGCTGCTCTCTTGTACCATTAGGGCATTATATTCCAAATATTTTCAAACAGTAAGGGAGGAGCTGCCGGGGAGTCAAAGATACTGTGTGAGGTGAAAGGGACAGGTGCATGCAGGTGTCCTAAAGAAGAGGACTACGCCTCCTCTCAGAATCTGGGGTTATGGTGCAGAACGTCCGCTTAAAATTAAGAAAGAAAACTGCTGAATTTGCATGAGAACCACCACGTCTTCAATGTGAAAGCAATTTATTGATGGTTGTCACTACATACAATTGTACATAGCAACAGGAACTGTTAATAGCGAATTTGGCACACTTGTTTGTTTGTTTTTTTGTATTTTATTTATTTATTTATTTTTTACAAAATGTTAACAAATATTGATTAAAAACGGGTCTCAATTTGTATATTTCCTGTTCCCTGTAAAATTTATTGACTTTAATGTTAATATCGTTTAATGTAACATCATCCTAACGACTTTGTTGTAGCAAAATTAGGTAGTTTGTAGACTTTGCGTTGGCTACTTTTTGTCTGTCAAATCTGGCAACACTGACTGCGCTAACGTAGAAAGAGCGGAGGGAGCGACCTAACGTTTCATACAGACCGGTAACGTGAGCTGCTCTGCAGAATAACTTCTGTGGCTGGAAATTTAAGGTCGGAAATATTGCACTGCTACACAACTACTCACGTCTGCGAGAAGTCCCAGATCGACAAACCAGGTATGTTTGTGTCACAGCTCGATGCTCATTTATGCTGTAAGTTGTTAGCCTACCTGTCGTGTTGTCTGTCGGATTAATGAATTCATGGTTGCTAACTGTGTTTGGCAACGTTATTCAGATCTGGTAACGTAACTTGTAGCTGTCGTCAGTTAGCTGCCCGGTGTGGTAGAATAACATGTGATCGATAAAGTCAGCATTATCGCCACAGTCAAGGAAACTTTTCCCTTTTTAGTTTTGTGTTGAAGTTAGCAACCATGTTAGCAAGCCTTGCTATCAGCCCACCTTGACCCAACGTCTCTTTACATAAGCAGGTAAACAGTCTGTGCCTCATACCATCCACAGTTTTGTGAACATAGTTATTAGCTGCGACTCGAAGACAAAAGCTGTTAAGCCAGTTTGAAAGTGGCTTTGACCGATAGTGTCTCACTTAAACACACACGTTTTATCATTTTTTCATGTAGTTAAATTGTGAGGTGAAGGTCAGTTTGTCTGAATCAATATGAATGCAGGTGTCCCCTCAAAGGGTCAGCGTACCCAATCAGGATACTCGGGAGTCACTTCCTTTGGGCATTTTCTTTGTTAGAAAGAAGTTATTTTACTGAAAACTGTTCACAGTGAGGTGGATTGCCCGGAGAAATTGCTGCATGTAAACTAAATGGTTAAATGTAAAGTGTTTTGATTTTCCATTCACTGTTTTGGGGTCAAGGCAGAAATCTCAAGGGCAGATATCTTAAAACGTGCAAGTAAAACCCAACATGAGCTGCATGGATAGATACAACTAGAATAAGTGAGGAAAACCCGTTTGCCCATCTGAATGGTGAATAGCAGTTACTTGAATGGTGTGCATGCTTTCATGAAGTCTTTATGGAAATCCACTGATTCTGTTTAGCAAGCTCTTCAGTGAAGTGTAGTGAGAAGAATGATGAGTCTGGTGATGTTGGCAGGGATGGTGGAGGGGTAAAGTATCATCAGCCAGTGTCAGCTGTGCTCCAAAGTGCTTTTGTCTTTTGGCGGTGGTTCGTGATGCAACATATACTGCATCAGCTGAGTTCAAGTATCCGTCCAGGTCTTTTATTAGCAGTTGTCTGAAAGGTCTTTGCTTGTTGTACTTTTAAAATGTGCCTATACAAATATGTACTGCCTTAAATTTGACTAGCAGAAGAGTGTCGTGGAAATTTGTTCACTCACTTATTCTTTGTTATAATCCATACAGAAATGAGTTCGCAAATCCGACAAAACTTCCACCAGGACTGCGAGGCTGCCATTAACAGACAGATAAACCTGGAGCTGTATGCCTCCTATGTTTATCTCTCTATGGTAAGAAACGCTTTCAAGCCAGCAGCTTGATGTGCATCTTCTCTGCTCAGCGCTCATAGCTCACTGCTGCTTGTGATGAAACGAATGCTTTCTCATCTTTCTTTTTGTTCATTTTTAGGCCTACTACTTTGATAGGGATGATAAATCCCTGCCAAATTTTGCAAAGTTCTTTCGCACACAGTCCAAAGAGGAGAATGAACATGCAGAGAAGCTGATGAGTCTGCAGAACAAGAGAGGAGGCAGGATTTTTCTGCAGGACATCAGGGTATGAACTGACGCTTCTTCTACTAAACAATGTTACAGTGTCAAGAATGTCAGTTTTATTAAAAAAAATGTTCACAGCAGGTTGGGTAAAGAAAGGGGCTTTTGTAGATACTTTTTAAATGTTTATTAAATATGGTGCAAGTACCATTTTATGATAAAATGGTTAACTATCAGTTGGTTATTTTAGTGGACTCAGCATATCATGAGTATTGAATTGTGGTGAATTATTTATGTCTGTCTTAGAAACCTGATAGAGATGAGTGGGGGAGTGGCCTGGAGGCTTTGGAGTGTGCCCTGCAGCTGGAGAAAAGCGTAAACCAATCTCTGCTGGACCTGCAAAAAATGGCAACTGATCACAACGATCCTCATGTAAGCAGCAAACTAAGGGCTAATGCACACAGGCTCCGGCTCTGTCACGTCCCAGCTCCTTTTACAGCTGCAGGAAACAATCTGCTGCCATTTTACTCAGCACTATTGGCATTTGACTTAATATTAATTTTAATGATACATTTCATTTGTTTCTTGACACAGCAAAACTTGTTTTTGGTGTTTGTAGTTAGCGAGTGGTTAGGATTATGGTTAGGGTTAAACCGCCCATTCAACCTCAGTTTGTGTGATCAGCTATACTCTGTTGGTTAATATGGCCAAATTCACAATATAGCTGTTTTCGTTTACGTATTTTCTGTCATCGGACAACGACCAGCACTCATTACCAAGCTGCTGGGTTGTAAATAAAAACATTATTTTATCATCACAACATTGTCAGGCAATATCAACAAAGGGGTTAATGACAGCAGCCGTGCTGTGAGAGTGGGTGTACTGACATTTAAAACAAGTGATGGCAGAGAACAGGTTGTCATATTCAGTACTGCCCAAAAGCTGACCTGTTACACATTTAAATAACCTGCAAACCTGTATTCATGCTTGTAAAACACAAGAAATGTCACCAAAACATCTAAAAAAGCTGAAGTCCGCTGGAGAACAAACACTAATGAAACGTTTCTGGTGGAGATTGAAACTGCAATGGAGCCACAGCCGGATGCTGTGCAGGTATTGTATGTTTCTGTGGCGTGAAACATACAATACCTGCCATTTAGAGGATCTGAGAGTCTAATAAGAAGCAACATTTTGTCATTTATTTTCCACAGATGTGTGACTTCATAGAAACACATTTTCTGGATGAGCAGGTGAAATCTATCAAACAGCTCGCTGACTGGATCTCAAACCTGCGTCACATGGGAGCCCCTCAGACTGGCATGGCCGAGTACCTCTTTGACAAACACACCATGGCGGAAGAAGGCAGTTAAACTACAGTGTGACACTGATCATCCTGCTCACCTCTGCATGCAAGCCTGCCCCCAAATCCTGTACATGCACTACATATGTTTGCAAAAGCCATATATAGCTCTCTAAACTGGATTACTCCAGACCTCACTTGATGTTACATTCCAGTTTACAAACTATCATAGATGTGTTTTGTAGAAATAAAAACTGAACAGACCTTTATTTATTGCTTATTATGTGTTCATACTTATATATGTCACTGATCGTGGTATGGTGCTTAAAACAACAATTTAATGTCTGAACTGCAATTTGAAATCAGCTTTTTAAAATATTTTCTTCTCTTTGAGCAGTAAGTGTATGGAGGCTGGACTTTGCCACTAGAACATTTAAAGGCTTTTATAATATCGACACCCTCTTAAAATAATGGCCTAAGTCATTTTTTCAGGTTTTTCAGGAAACACAAAAAACTCAACAAAAGAGTCACACTTTTGACATAGGCCATTATACAACCGGGGGTAGAATTGCATGTTCCCCTCAACTGAGGATTCAGGCGATTTTACCAGAGGTGGCCAGCATCATGAGGGGGTGATTTAGGCAAAAAAAACATTTTTGTCAAAACATGACTTAGGCCATTATTTTAAGAGGGTGTCGATATTATAAAAGCCTTTAAATGTTCTAGTGGCAAAGTCCAGCCTCCATACACCTGTCTCTTATACACATCTTCACTGATCGTGGTATGGTGCCTAAAACAACAATTTAATGTCTGAACTGCAATTTGAAATCAGCTTTTTAAAATATTTTCTTCTCTTTGAGCAGTAAGTGTATGGAGGCTGGACTTTGCCACTAGAACATTTAAAGGCTTTTATAATATGTAAAATCACAATGACATGGAAATGAATTCAATACTTTAAAAGTGGATTTGAAAATAACTTCAAAGCACACTTTTTGTTACTCCATGTATTGTTGTATGTGTCTTATGATATTCCATCCCACTGCTTCCACATTTGTCTCCTGATATTAGCATTTACAGTTTAAGTTTTTCCACTCTTAGCCAGTGTGTCACATAAAAAATAATTTAGGTCTAACCCAACCTGGGGGTTGACTCCTATCAAACCTTTTTATCTTTTTTTTTTTTTGTTGTGAATGCTGGATACTTTTACCTCTCTTGAAATGGCCCTAGAAAGAACAATTGCTCTTTGGTTTAACTGTTAACAATTCCTGTCCACACAAAGGCCATGCCTCTGTTTTTACGAACATTGGGAAGCATTGCTGTAGAATCACTTTATGTACAACATATATCATTCCTGTTACAGACAGCCGCTGCTCTGTGTTTTGGATCCCTAATTTTAAGTCCTGGTACAGTGGTTGCATGTCTTTAAACAGAATGAAATTAAACTAAAGAGCAAAGCAAAAACAAGTAATTTGGATGACACATTAGTAAATAGAATAGTCCATAATTTAAAAACAATATGATTAATAATATAATATAATGAATTTATTGGCCCATTTATTTATAATTTAACTAATTTGTACGTTCTTTTGTGAGTTTCATTTAAATTCATGTTCGATGTCCCTCTTTGTTGTTTTTTTTTTTTTTACTGATACATTCAAAACAAATCACCAAATTGATAATTGACTGAGGTTATGAATTACAGAGGTTAGAAATTAAAGTATTGGTCTCTTTCTTATGTTTGGTGACATCTACTTGTATCACTAACTCTGTGTTAGTGACTCGTGTTCCTTGTGATTTTGCGAGTCATACCAGACTCCCAGTTCATAAAACTAAAATGCAAGGACTTCTACAGTATATAATGTCATCATTGGATCATAGGGTCAGTCGCCATTGTGTTACCTCATTCTGCGACAGTGACTTAAAAGACACTTATTTAAATGAAAATCTTTGAAAATGCCACTTTAAGATGGCACACTTAACCCTCCATATATAGTATATGCACATCGTATTCATGTCAAACTGCCTGTCAGTGAGTGTACCCATGAAATAGAGTGGCTCCTTTAAATGCGCCAGTTGTATGAGGTGAATTGCTCATGTTTTGTGGGTTAACTGCAGGTGGCGACTCAGTAAGGCGACCGTACAGTAATTTCTTTAAATCAATTCTAATGTTATCTGGGCACACTGATGTAGATAAGCAGGTGAAAGCCATACAAATGTTTCCTCAGCTATTTCGTTGTTGGACAGATTGCCTCTCTCTGCAGATGCTTTATATAATGTTTTATGAATATATGTTGGTGTGAATTATACAGTATCCTTGAATAATAAGAAAATAAAGTACTATACAAATTATTTGCAGGTTTAAATTTTTTATTGAAAAAATTCTTGTTAAAATGACAAAAGAAGCATAATGTGATAAGTAATATTTATTAAGAGTACACTGATGGAAACTGCTAAGACTTCTAGAGTTTAAGAATATACACATTTTGGCCTCTTTTCATTTGAGTCTCAGCAGAAACTGTAAAGTATTTATTATTCTTCCTTCACATGTTGACGGTTAAATCTCATAAGGTGCTTTTTGCATTACAAGTAGGTTAATTCTTCTGGAAGAGTTTGTCAGGAAGTAAGAGATTAACTCAGTGTTTGCAACAAATCCTTTTCAATTGTGTGTATGGCTTTAGATGATGTAATGCCTTTCAGATGTAAGATAGGTCAGTACCTGTGTGTGTGTATGTGTGTGTGTGTGTGTGTGTGTGAGAAATATTTTGAATGCCACACGTGGTATAAAAACAGTGTGTCAATCTTGTTCCCTGCCTCCTGCCGCCTTGTTCACCCCACCATCCACCAAGACGCCCAGCAGGTCCCCCTCAGCCAGTGAGATTCCTGAATCATTGGGGGAGTTTTGCTGATTGGTTTCTTGTTGCGATGACGCTGAAGTGGAAACTGTGTTCATGTTACTGCTCAGCCCGCCGTTGGTGCCCCCGTTGCTTGCCCTCATGTTGGCGCTGAAGCTCCCATGGTTACTAAAATTACTGTGACTTGTACCGTTGCAGAGAGTTCCCGTCGTGCCAGCGCCGTTGGTGCTTGTTGCATTAATGCTGCTAGAGCTGCTGTTGGGATTACTGGGATTTGCTGCGGCTGTTCGAGAGGGAGGAGTGAACGAGAACACCCTTTCTCCTCCGCTTCCTGCGGCTCGAGCACTCGGGGGTCCAGGCTGGCTGTCGGCTGAGGGGAGGTTGTCCAAAGTAAGGCGAGGAGGGGGAGGCCGGCGAGACAGCAGGCCGTGTCCTGGTCTGAGTTTAGATATTGGGCAGAGTTCAGGTAGAGGGTCAGGGAAGGAGAAGGTAGGGGCACTCTGCATCTCCCCATCCTCACTCAGCCAGGGGAAAGCAGAGGATGGCGGTGGGGGGACATGGTTTGGGGTGTCAGGAGGCAGCAGCTGTGAGCCCACCGTTGGAGGGGCGAGGGAGCTGCAGCTGCGATCCCATTCATTCTGGGCTCTCCGGGCGGGTCGAGGGCGGGGCACTGCAGGGGGCACGCAGTGGATGGGTGTTTGTGGGCAGCTGTAGAAACCTGGTCTCTCGTACAAGGGCATGGTGGAGAAGGCGTAGTCTGGATCTCGCTCATGGTTCAAAGGCTGGCGAACTTGACCCAGAGTTGATGGAGCCTCTGGGTGCAGGTAAAGAGGGAAGCGACTTAGTGGAGCTCCAGGACGGCGGCGCAGCAGAGAGACCCGGGAGGAGCGAGGAAAGTTAGGGGACTGGACACCAAGAAGACGACCCAGCCCTCCCAGCAGTGGGGTGGAGTAATTGGCTTCTTCATGTTCTTTGATCTGCTCCAGATTGGACTGAAACTCCATCTCCTCCTTAGGAACACTGGTTTAGATCACACAGATGGTCACATGACAGCGTATTTCAGAATTGTGTACCAGGAAATAAAAACATTACTGAACCTGATATCCAGGGCTGAGCCCATGAAGGAGGGTTTGCGGTGTTCGGCACTGGCAGCAGTGTAGGGAGGCTGAGGCTCAGACTCATTCCAGTACATATCCCTCTCAACCAGCGGCAGGCTATCGTACATCTCATCCACAGACAACAAGGACACCTGGGACACGATGAAAATGACAGCAGGTACAACAAGACAGCTGCTGTCTACAGCTGATAAAAAACAACCAACAAACAGTTTAGATCCAAACCTGTAAATTGCGATCAACAAGCCAATTGGTCTCAAAGTCATCATCGTCTTCACCAAAAGGGTTTATGAGTTGCTCGGCCACCTGAGACCATGAAAAGAAAAGGTCAACAATACAGCTCAGGATTTGACAAATTAATCAAATTTCACTGTGACTATATCACACAAACAATCTGATGTTCCTCACCTTCAGCCAACCAACGTAGAAGAAAAACTGCAACAGGGTGAACACAGGCAGGTAGAAGTCCAGATCATGACCCGGGTAACCCTTAGCTGGATCCAAGAACTGACGACCAATCAGACAAGCCAGGAAAAAGCTGTAGACAGCAACTGTCACCACCTAATTAAAAAACATTTGTCAAGTCCAGCAGTGTTTCGCAGCAACCGCAGAAAAAAGATTTACCAAGTCTCTAGAAGAGTTGTTTTATTGCTCTTTTGGTTAAGTTTTTAATTTTGATTAAACCAAGTGAATCACTTCAGGTACCTGATGATTACTTTAAGAACACAATTAAATTTTTTTTTAGTAAAACCAGTAGCCTCATTTTGGCTTAGTGTCACAATCATTGGCAGGGTTGTTTATTTTTCTAACACATAATCATTGTGTAATTATCACTAAATGAAAACTACTAAATCTATTTGTTCTACTGCCACAGTATAAAGCATCAACAAGACCTGAGTATAGACAAGAGGCAGGCTGATCCAGTCATAACCGTACAGCTTCATACACTTTGCCCGTAAACTATTCAACTCCTGAACAGAGAAAAAAGCAGGACATGGAGAAACCATTTTTAAAAAAATGCTTCAAAGACAAGATTTTATCCAAGAGACGACGCTCTGCTGGCCTGCAGACGGATGCACATGAACACCTACAGTGAGAATGGCTGTGAGCGCCACGTCATTGTTGATGCGACCCTCAGTCCGAGCTCTCAGAGCCAGACTGACGAACCACATGCACGGGACCCAGAACTTGTTATGAGGAGAGGGTAAGTCCTCCAGGTGCCTCAGCTCCTCTGATGTCATCAAACCTGAAAGACAAACACGGCGTGGAGATAGAAGCAGCCGAAACAGCATAAACAGAGAAAGCACCACACCAGTGTCTTCATGACTTTAAACAGTGCAAACAGAGCCAGCAGCTCTGGGTGTGGTTGTGTTGTATGTGACAAGACTGGCAGGCCAATGAGCAGTGAGTTTAAGTGGTTTCACCACCACTTCGTACCTGCCTGCACCAGGTGCTCCATGGTGGGGAACCTCTTGTAGACGGCTGTGCTGACAGAGCGGTAGATGAGCACACCAGACAGGTTGGCGTATCTCATCAGAGTTCGGCGGGTCAGCCTGGACGCCTCGTCAGCCCCACGAACATGACCACCCACTAATGCTGCCAGGCGGTCCGGCCAGGGGACATTCTCAAACTGGCCCCACCAACGGGACACGACCAAGGTCACGTAGAAACCTGGTTAAAAATGTCAAAATTGTGGCGTTAGAGGCCGTCTGCAGTGGTGGTTTCCAGGAATTTAGATTTCCTCATGAGTATTGCACATGTTTGGACGATCATTCAGATTTAAATGAGATGGTGGTGCAGTTAAACTATCATCATCAACAAGGTGTAAAACAATCAGCCTCAGACTCACCCAGCACAAAGGACACTGGGATGAGCTCTGCATAGCGGTCACAGTATATGGACAGCCTCTCAAACAGCCTCTTCTGGTCATCATTGAACACAAACCTGGTGAAGGAAACATCTGCTGAGTCCCATCTATGACAACTGAGGAGAGACCTGTGACAAGAACCGGAACCACTCTTTTTCTGCTCTAACGTATGGCAGCATATTATTCCCACCATGATAAAAAAAAAAAAAAAGTATTGTTACCTCATGAGTGGAAAATATTCTTGTTTTAAAAAGGTTCTTTTCATATTGTAACAACATATTTTTCGTGTTATCATGGCATATTCTCATTATAAGAAAATACCTAATTAAACCCTTTTTAAATGTTAACTGTTTCTTAGCATCATTTTGTCTTGTTATATCACAAAATGTTCCAGTTATTACAGTCAACATGTCTCTTTAAAACAATAAAACCTTTCTCACTATAACAACATTCAAACTTCTCTCATTAAAACAAGAAAGTTTTCTCTTTATAACATAAGTTAGTTTGTTGTCGTGAGAAGTAACATCCATATGTTAGAATAAAAAAAAAAAAGGTCCAGTCTTATTCATTTAGTATGTTGTAATAATGAGAAAAATCATTATAATGTGAAATATAATCTTGTTATTGCAGGAAACTGAGCAAATATTTGGTGGTCTGGTGTATCGAACCTGTGATGTAAACAGTTGTTCTCTAAAACTCTAAAACCTCCTTGTTGAGTGAATACATACTGTTAAATAATGTCACAATGAGACCTGATGAATCAGCCCTGGTCTATGTATTGGCCGATACTGACTTATCAAATATTTGAGAACATTACATAGTTTGACCACTAGAGAGCACTGACAGGAGTATTTTTCAACTGGAGAATGTCTTCCTCAGTATGTATGTGTGGCCTTGACAAAGGGAAAAATTAATATCAGAAAAATATCAATATAAGGAATAAAAATCCAGTATGGGTCAGGCTCTCTGCAGAGTGGAGGACATGAACAATGGCAGCTGAAGCTCAGTGTTTTCTCTTGGGCGAGTACCTATAAACAATACTGAAGAAGTAGTAGAGCAGAGTGAAGATGATGAGCTCTCTGTAGAGAAGTTTATAAATGCTGCCTTTCCATCGCAGGAGCAGGTGAAAGAAGGTTCCCAGACCTG
Organism: Seriola lalandi dorsalis; assembly: GCF_002814215.2. Lineage (NCBI taxonomy): Eukaryota > Metazoa > Chordata > Actinopteri > Carangiformes > Carangidae > Seriola > Seriola lalandi. The sequence continues at coordinate 519,108 of NW_019525235.1, read as the reverse complement.
CATCAGCAACCCTGCGGGAGTACGTTACTGTCATTGCTGCTCCTGCTGCTGCGCTTCGTTGGCCAACTTGCTGGCTGTCTGTGGCCTGACATAAAGGAAACCAGTGTGATGTTGTTTTCTGTGCTTCGTCGTAGCTCAACGTCAGCGATCAGCCTGGATCTCATAAGGCCAGTGAGGTCTCATATCCTAAATTGTTCAGCAAAACAAAACAGGAAGCTTGGTTGAGATATGTTTATTACTTATTCTATAATCCACATATTTAGTTTATACACTCATATTGCATTGAGATACAGAGAACAGAAAGCCAAGCTAAATCCACTACATTTTATTTTCCATTTTCTACACACTTCATAATTTTCCACATTTCATAGATCTGAAAAAACCCGCTACATCTGAGGAGATGTTTGCAGAGCTACAACAGGCTAATACAATATTTGAGGGTCACAAGAGGTCAAATTTGCCAACTAAAACACAAGACTGTGAAGTTGTGGTTACTCACCACTGAATATGAAAACGTCTGGCCTTTCGCACTCACTGTGGCTCGAGATGTGTGTCGGCAGCGTCTGTGGAGAATGTTGGAGAAAGGAAAGCAGGAAAGAAAAAGAGAGCAAGGGACTCGTACACCTCCGGTCACTTGATGTGTTAATCTGTTTCAGCAACAAAGCTGCATTGTGAGTCCAGGTCCTGTTAATCTGAACAAATCTGAGGACAGCAGAGCACCCACACTGCCACAAATAGGTTGGTTACAGGCATAACTGCTGAGTAGTTGTGTTCAGACTTTTGGAAATATGACTTAATGAAACCAAATTTCAGCCACTTCACTGACTGTTGTCTTCAAAGTTTAACACTCATGTCATTTCTCTCTGCAGAAACTTTTGAACATATAATCTAATTTCTGGGTTTCACGAAACTTGATTATTTTCTATTTGAAGCATCTTGCAGCATTTGATAATATAAAGCTCCTGATCAGGTGAGAGTGTGGGGGACCCCCCCCTGCTGGAAGAAATGTGTACAGCTGAGTTGTTACTGGTCAGAAAGTGTTAGTGATTAACCCTTCCTGTCGAACCAGACGACCAGCAGCAGGGCGAAGTGCGGACAGAATTTAACTTGCTAAACCCTGAAGATTATCAAAGCGATATTTTACAGACTGACAATAACTGGGAATCAGTTTTGAACACTTTGGTGAGTATATCATGCGTGTTTATTTGTTCTTAACTCAGCCTGGAAGTGTAACTCTATCAAACTCTCACATGTGCGTTATACTTGCAGGATACTGTTTCCTACCTTATGTTTACACTGGCTATCTCAAGCCTGACCTCTTATGTCTCTGCAGTGTACAGAGAGGGAAGTCACAGTGCGAGTTATAGTTTAACACTGTAGAGGTCATGTCTTGTCCACTGGAAGACTTTTGACTGTGCAAGTTTGTAAAGCAAAACTTTTATGAACCATTTAGTTGTCATGTGATTTTAAGTTGCTGTATGTAACTTTTTCTTTTCTGTATTTTGGGTGCTTGACAGCTACAGACTTCAAGGCCATCATATGCCACTTAAAGAATCTGACAAACTAAATCTTCTCCGGAGTAACTTGTAGTTTCTGAGGAGTCTCTGCGCTGCCCTAGAGAGAGACAGACATGGATGCTTTTGAGGGAATTCACAGCGTCCAGATTTCCTCCTCTCCACCATCTTCAGCTTCATCCAGCCGAGGATATGAAGTCCTCAAGGCGGGGAGATCTGGAATAGCAGTGTACTCCTCTACAGTCTTCTTTGGGACACCTGATGCGGTGGGACAGCCAGCTTCCAGACACAAGTCCAGCAGACAAACCGGGGAGGAAGGCTGTGTTGTTGGACGGTAAGTGTTAAATCACAAAGCACTGGGGCAAGACAGTTGAGTTTACCTGAATGGGATAAACAGGAGAATTACATTAACATAATGCATGATGGTTGTTTGTAAAGATACATGTATGTGGCCTATTCATGGTCCTCAGATGACTCCCTTAGGGTTACCACAATGACAGTATGGTAGCTACAGCTACCCAAGTGCTTTAATTACCGCCACCTAGTAGAGACAGTTGTGTCATTTTGCACAATATCTACAACAGTCTTCTCAGATGTGGCTATAATGTTCAACCAACTCCAGTCCTAAGAAATCTGATTTATCTTGAGTTGACTTGAAGAGATCTTGACGTGCTCTCTCACAATTTCCACCCACCATGAAGACTGTGCCCTGTCAGAGGGATAATGCTTTCACCTGTGACAATCACAATAAGGTAGTAGGCAGGTGGTCGAGTCACATGACTCCATATGTAAACTAGCAGACAAAACTCTATGTTTAGTCACTAGTTTAACTCCAATGATATTATTTTAGGCGTGTTTTGTATGTAAAATCTTAGTCGGACAAATGTAGTGAAGAACTGGAGAGGAACCTCTTCAGGTTTTTTCCAGTCTGTGGGCCTACTGCACAGGTCAGATCAGGGCTTGATTTCATTTTAATTTTTGCCTTTATTAGAAAGCACAGTAGCGAGCTGACAGGAAATGCATGTAGAGAGGTGGGGGATGAATGCAACTCATGTTCCTGGCTAAACTCAAACCAGTGACGTTGAGATTGCACGGTCAGTGTCTTAAACCCCTCGGGCACCAGGTCGCCACGATATGCTTTTTGACTCAGAGGTTTGTTTCATACTATATTTTAGTGTGTGTACACACTATAGTACACTTGTTTTTATTCAATGTGTAAAGTGCAGAGTGACTCCTTAGGTGATTTTGCACTATTAATAAAAAAGGTTAGGGTTGTAAAATGCCAGAAAATAGTGAAAAATCTCATCATTATTCCCTTATTCCCACTGAAAATCCCAAAGATGTTGGATTTAGTATCAAGGAAAATTTGAAAACCAGGAAATATTCTGATTTGAGAAGCTGGTATCAGTGGATTTTTGGTATTTTCGCAAAAAAAAAATAAAAAAAACCCAACTCTATTCATAAATTATCAAGATTGTTGGCAGTGAAGTTTCTGTCAATTGAATGTCAATTGACTAGTCAAGCACGGAGTGGTTTCTGTGTGCCTGGGGTTAGGGTTGAAACTGGTATGTAAGGTGACTGGGCCCAACAACAAATGTTCCCTCTGGAGGTTAATCTCACATATTTGTAGATAAACAGCTGATAATATGAGGTGAAACGTCATACAATGAAGTGATGAGCCTGTCAGTGTTACTGTACGTGCTGGATGTGGAGGTAAGCTCTTGGCTGTGGGTGCTGGGTGGTGGTGGGGCTCCGGACAGGATGTGTAGTTGGGGGCGCTGGGAGTGGATGCGCTGTCATGTGACCTGTGAGAGGAGGCAGAAACAGAGAGGAGACACTCGCCTTCTCGCCTGGGAATAACACCGCGGAGATGAGAGGAAAACCACTGACAGATAAGGCTGGAAAAGTGTAAACCACCGTTGGTGTTAGACTTTTGCTTATTTATTTATTGTTTAACTTGATCGTTTCTGTGACCGTTGCTGTTGTCGGTTGTCTACGTCAGCGTCCGCATTCCTCCGCTGGCTGTGATTTAAAACTGCTCAGATTAGTTTCAGTGAACCGAGCTAACCTCAACTACGGTCTGTACATTACTTGTTAATTCAACAACAACAACAGCTGAAGGACGCTGGAGGGGAGAAGCTGACACACTCACGGACAGGGTGGGAGGTTTATCTTCTGTCCTGGACACTGACTGACGGGGTAAGGGCGGCCGCGGAGGGGAAACCTCTCCGTATCAGAAAGTTGTAGCTAACGACAACTAGCTGGCTAAAAGTGCAGCTAAATGCTTGCGAGGAGCTGCTTTGACCATTAACTTTACAGCTTCAGGGGTCAATAATGACCGTGACTAACAGTCGGATGGCTTTAACCAACATGTAATGTTGCTAATGCTGTAGCAGAGGGTCCCAAACGGTGGTCCGGGTCCTTCGGGGGTCTGTTTCAGTCACCAGCAGTAACTAAGTGAGAATACCATAAAGATATAATATAAATAGAGCTGGGAAAGATTTTAATAGACTCTATATTCACTTCAGTATGTCAGCATCGTTCAACGCAGCCTAATATTTTGATGTTTTCTTGTGTATTTTACATTTACTTAATTGTGGATCACCTGACTAAAGCTAATGCAGTCTCAACAGCCCTGTAATAAATCCTGTCTTCATGAAGATTGTAACTATTGTCTGGACCAATAATAAAATCTTATTGCAGTTTTGTTGACATTGACTGTAAACAGGGTAGATAACACCCCACACTCCTGGAAATCAGTTTCAACAAAAACTGAACTATATAACCATAATAATAAGGTAGGGTTTATTAGTTTTAGCTATGTGTGCCTAATAAACAACTGAATAAACAACCATATGATATCATCAAGTCCTACATGAGAATGATTGAGTTAAGAGGTTTCATGCTCTTCACTTCATGTGTATCCCTCTGTGAATCCATGACATGAAAAACTTTGGGGAACCTCTGTCTTGTACCTTGAACCCATAGACCTTGTAACCTACAACATAAACATTGCAACTTAATGTATTGCACCAAAATGATCTTAAAGATAATGTACATCTTCTGCAGTCACAATTTAAACATATACCCAGATGCAACCCAGATTAAGGAGAGAACATCAAATTTTAATGTCCTGTCAATAACCACGTTTACTTTTTTGTTTGTTGTCCTGTGAAGGTTGGTAGATCTGGATCCAGAGCCAGAGTCCAGAGGCGGGGGAGGAGGCCAGGCTGGGCCCACCTCAGGCCGAGACCATGGTGACCTCTCCCGGCTCCGCAGCTCCTCACTGGAAATCAGAGAGAAAGAAATCAGAGAAAAGGGCTCGGAGATCCTTAGGGAACAGCTGGACGCTGCAAAGAGGGTGTTGTAACCTACTTGATGCTAACAAGAAACCGCTGACAATGCAAATGTCCTTCCTTGTTAAATGTGATTGTGACCTTTTCTTCTACACATTTCAGGAACTGAAACTGAAAGACAAGGAGTGTGAGCGTCTGTCGCAGGTCAGGAATCAGCTGGAGCAGGAGCTGGAGGAGCTGACGGCTAGTCTGTTTGAGGTGATCGCACTGTAATTCTGACACGTGCTTTAGGCCCCGATGAAGCAACATTATCATTCATTTGGAGTCGTGTCTCTGTCCACCAGGCAAATTATGTCCATTATTCACTCTGCTTTTTGCTCAGTTTTTGGTCTCCATTAACTCCACTATATTCAGAAGCTGGTTGCTAACATTATCTGTATGTTGTTTGGTGCTGGGCGAACAGGTTTATCCATTTAAATTTCTCACTGGAAACACTTGGCTGCTGTTGCTGCTGCTGGAAATGACACTGATAAGAGCAAAGAGGCTTAAACAAAAAACAGTGAAGTTATGGGCACTGAAAGATGGAGAGAAAAACTGCAGAGTTGGATGATTATTCTCTGGGTTCATCACCTCTACAACACAGTTCATATTTTATGGCGGGTTTAACTATGGAGAAACACCAAATACCCTGACCAAACTTGAACTAGGAACGTTACAATTAAATGGTCTGCGTCTTAAACCTCTAAGTCACGTAGACACCGCAACTTGAATGGTTTAAAGCTGCACTCTACAGCATTTTAACCTCTTTGATTCACAAACTCCTTTGTCATCAACTTTGTTTCCAGCAGCAGCAGCTGTTTTCAGCAAAAAAGCTCTGACAACGCCACTGGTCACTACCTGCTCAGCAAACCATGGCAGACACACTAAGTTAACGACTAGCTGGTGAACATAATGGCGCCAAAGAGTTTAATGACTTAGTTAGTTATCCTGGTTATGATCAGATTTTTTGAGTGAGACAAAACTGTACACAGATTATAAGAAACCTGGATACTGTTAGAATCATTTGTACAGGGATATAAATAACCAGGTGTCGCATGTTCGATGTAAACATCACATCCCTAATATGATCAAAACCAGGATAAGGCACCAAACAGGGATACCAATGTGCACACACACACTCAGTGTTGTGACGCCAGCTTGTTCTGCTTCTCCCAGGTGACATAAAAAAAAGATAGAAATAATTCAGCTTTAACTTCTTTTTTAACAGATTTACCCTTTAACAGTTAAACACAACTTCCAATCAGATATTTCAGATGTCCCTTTTTAAACCCACCATAAAAACAGACAGCAGATATCTTCAACTTGTTGCAGTGTTTTAACCGTGTTAATGTAATCTACTTCACAACAGGAAGCTCACAAGATGGTGCGTGAAGCGAACGTCAAACAAGCAGCAGCAGAGAAACAGCTGAAGGAGGCTCAGGGAAAGGTGTGTGAGCTTGTTTCTCTGTTTCTGTACTCCAGTTAAAACTTCAGGAGATGCCTCATGAACTGACATCTTGTCCCGTTAAAATTTCTTAGCAGCACCTGAACTATTCTTGAATCCACCATATTTATCTTAAAATAGGCTGCCACTGTAAGTAGTTATTTTGAGATATATTCTATGAACAATAAAAGGACATAAATAGAGTTTTGTTGATGTTATTGATTTCTCTCCCATCATCAGATTTCATCCTTTTTCTTTTTTTTTTTGCCTCTGCTGTTTCTGTGTGTGGCTCCCAGATTGACGTTCTGCAAGCAGAGGTGACGGCACTCAAGACTCTGGTGTTGACATCCACACCCTCTTCACCAAACCGCCAGCTGCACCCACAGCTGCAGGCTTCGGGAACCAGGGGAGCGTACAAACATGTCGGAGGACACATCCGCAACAAGAGCGCGAGTGGTGCCTTTCCATCTTCACCTGGAAAACCAGAACCTTCATCAGTTTCAATTCAGCCTGTGGCCAAAGAGGACAGAGAGGTAAACTGAACCACATTTTGAACACTTGCCTATCTTATCCTTAAAATGTGTTTCTGCATCTTTGGACTTGTGCATTCTCTTTTCCCAGCACTTACTCTCTTGTTTCCAGTTCTCCCTATCTCTTACCTAAGCTGAGTTCTCTTTGCTTTTTGATCCTTCTTTTCTCGCACTACTAACCTCTGCCTGACTTGTTCTTCCTCTCTGTCTTTGGTGTCTCTTCCTCTCTCAGCCTGCTGTTCCTGCTCTCCTCTCTCTGATTCTCTGCCTGGTTCCTGGACAGTCTGTCAGTGTGACCTATGACTCTTATTGGCAGGAGCGGGGAGAGGGGCAAGGCATTGACAGCAGACAGGTAACTGAATCCGTTCGATCAGGCTCGGTGGAGTTTTAGCTGTAGCTGCTACATCTGCATTTATGGGACAATGAGCAAGTTTTTCCTGTTCAAAGTGCCAATAATCCACAGTATCCCTTGGGAAAAGTGTATTATCAGTCTTCATTTGAGAACAACATTCTTTAGATGGGAGTTTAGTTGCACAGAAACTCGTAAACTGAGCGTGCTGCTTCTGTTCTGCTCTTTTCAGCATTTTCTTTTTCAATCAAAGCAGTAAATAAGAGTTGGTCTTTCTAATGCAAGTGTTTTTACTGGAGAGATATTTTTGACTGTAAAAATATGCTGGTTGTGCTCTATGCAGCAGGGACAGAATTTTCGCTTTGTTTTTCAGGGAGGTGCTAATAATGTGGAGAGCAAAGTCATTCCTGCATGGCCTCCTTATGCCTCTTTCACCAATTATATTTCTGACATGCCCCATCGCTCTGGGGATGGCTGTGTCAGTTTCTTAGTCAACCACTTTGCAACTGCATTGAAATTCGGTACACATGCCACCTTGTAGCCCAGGAGGTAAAGCGGGTTGTCCACTAACCGCAGGCAGTTCAATCTCCAGCTGCTCTTTTCCACATGTCAAAGTGTCCATCGGATCAGCCCAGAGGGTGAATCCTAATGGTTTTGCTGAGTTTTTCTCCATTGCCTTCAACAGCTCAAGTCTTTCCTTTAGCGCCATCATCAGGTTAAAATTTCAGTTTGTCCATTACTTTGATTTGTGACCAAATACCTGTCAAATTAATGATATTCCCATCAGCCTCCATTGTACTTTGTTTATTATTGTTTATATTTATAATCAGCAAATTTTAGCATGCTAACATGTGGGCTGGTGAATGTGGTAACATAATACCTATGTAACATTAGCGTGTTAGCATTTAGCCCAAAGCACCACTGTGTCAAAGTACACAGCCTCACAGAGTCGCGCGGCTGTAGACACTTAATCTTTTTGAAATATGACTTAATGTTATGTTTCTGTGATGTAATATAGTCTACATATTAGACAGGTAGTATATTGACAGGGTGAGTGATGCATTGTTTTCTGTTTGCAGATGGACTCAGTTCTGTATGCAGAGTTTCTGATGTGGAAGGAACATCCGAGTCTAGACCGCTCCTCCGCCTTCCTCAGTCGAATCTACAGAGAAGACATTGGACCCTGTCTCTCTTTTACAAGATCTGAGGTCACAATCTCACTGCTTCTTAGAAGAAACATTATGTCACTGCATTTGTCATATTTTGATGTTTGAATTTTCATTGACATTATCGATTCCTGCTCTCCACAGCTGTCCCAGCTGGTGCAGAGCGCAGTGGAAAACAACTCTCTGACTATCGAGCCTGTGGCCATGTCAGCGTTACCGATGGTTAAAGCCTCGGCTATAGAATGTGGAGGCCCTAAGTGAGTTGTCACGTCCACATATTAACTGTCATCCTCTCCTCTCTGGTCACCATTCACTCCTAAACAATGGCCAAATCCAACACTGATAATTCACTCTTAATTTGGTTTTGGTTTCTCCACTGATGATTTATGGTCATGGGCTTTTCACTGTCTTACCATGTATCAAGAGAGGAGTTTTAATCAACGGGCACATTTCTAATCACTGTCTGATTTAAAAATCTTTTTTTCCAGTGGCTTTAGGGCAGCAATAGAGACGTAAGTCCTCCTAAGAACCAATAACCTGTCCAGCTTTTCACTAACACAAATGACTGTGGAATGAAATGAAGTCTGACTGTCCAGACATCGTAAAAGATGTAAACAAATCTGTAAACAAATGACCCACATGGGGCTCTGCATGTGTCTGTCTAATCTAACCTAGAATCTTTTACTCTTTCAGTCACTAACTTGCTCTGATTGTGCACCTCTGTCGTTGTGCTGTCTTGTAAAGCGTATTTCCACCTGGAATGTGTTGTCCTAGGATACCTTCGTTTCACTGTTGATAATACCTTAAGAAATGAAAGTCATGTTCAGTGTGTGCTGTGATTAAAACGTATCCACGTCTTGTAGCTGTGATTTTAATTTTTTTAACAGCTGATCTTTCTCCGGTAGGAAATGCGCATTGAGCGGGATGACACGACTCTGTCGACATCGCATTAAACTTGGCGACAAGGGGAGCTACTATTACATCTCTCCTTCCAGCCGAGCACGGGTAACCATCACTTCGTCTCTGTAACCTTCACTACATACACTGCTGTTAAGCGTTGCTGCATGTCACCTTGTCCTCCTTTCACCCTTCTAGATCACAGCAGTTTGCAATTTTTTTACATATATCCGCTACATCCAGCAGGGTCTGGTGAGACACGATGGTAAGTTAACCTGTATTTAAATGGGAAATATTAAGTTGTTTTTTGTGGTATTTGTCTGTTTTGCCTCCTTTTGCTTTTTTCTTTGCCAACAAGGGTTTTATTGAGCCGACTGACGTGTTGTATCTGTTGTTGTCATCTCTCTGCCGCCCTGCAGCGGAGCAGATGTTCTGGGAGGTGATGCGTCTTCGCAGAGAAATGACTGTGGCCAAGTTAGGTTTCTACCTCACTGACCAGGGCTAGTGGACCTGACAGTCCACTGAGACACCCGACAGGACAAGCATGATCCTAGGACATTGATTATTCAGATGAGTTTGGGTTAAACTGTGGTAACAAACAGGTCGTGGATCTGTTTTTGTAGCAGAGGTTGTACAGCATTAGTTACAGCAATAGTGCTGCAGCAGAGGTCAACCAACAAGGGAAGCATGTTCTGGTAATTTAAAAAAAAAAAATAAAATAAAATAAAAAATTGAACCACGGCTAAAAAGACATAAAAATAACACAATTCTAAAGATAGTGTTACTCCCAGATATGTCAAATATATTCCGTTATACTGCAGGCCTCCAGTAATTCTCCCAAGTGAAGAGAATCGTTTTTTATCTTGTGAGCTCTGAACCTCCCCGGTGGAGTACATACAACTTCTCATGTTAGCACAATAGATTCTAGATGCATTATTCTGTTGGAAAGATGAGCACAGGATGAAAGCAGCAGAGAGTTTAGTTGATCTCTTACCTCATGTATTACATACGTAGATAATTATATATGTAAGATCTGTAAGATTGACAGTTTCCATAGAACAATGATTTGAGTTGTTTTCTTTATTTTTACATTAATGTAATGCTCACCAGCACCTCGTAGTTGCTTTCAGTTATTAGGTCAAACACCACAGCCAAGACTTTTTGTCTCAGCATGGCCTTAATTTTATTGATGCACTACCTGTTCTAGAGGCCTTGTACGAAACACAAAGGAAACGGCTGCAGCCTGTTGCAAGAAAAACAATTTCACATTATCCTGTAATTAGTAATCAGCTAAACTGTTAATGAATTAATTATTATACCTCCACATTCAAAATAGTGACAGCTTTACAACGTAAACAGAAAATAAACGAGCTTTAATACATGTGATCGCAATATGCACAACTGTTGCAACTGTAGATTTACACGTCTGCAATGAACAGTATGTAAATACAGAATAAGCCATAAATAACTTTGCATGAATGCAGTACATAGCCATATTATGCAATGTATATTGGTTGTACCTCATACTAAAGATTTATTACTATTAATGACCAGTTTTTTTTTTATAAAGAACAGTCTTTGAAAGATAAAAATGAAGAATATTGTGTCAGAAAGTGCAATAACTGCTTCTTAGCCTTATCTAGGGCTTTGAGGTTCCTAACCTCAGTGTGCTGATAATTAACTGTGTCTTCCAGTATACACACTCCATTAAAAACGAGGCATTGTAGCCTATAACCTTTGTCCCATGTGTGCTTTATAGGACTTTGATTTCTGGTCTTTGTAAAGTTCAGTCTCTCAAAGTTTGAGAGTGATGACTCATCACGGTGTTTCATTTCAAAGCAGCACAGTCGGATGACACAGAGACCTGTTTCTCTCAGGGCACGTCATTGGTTTTAGATTAAGGTCACTGCCAGGAACCGCCTGGTTACCCCGATACAAAACGCTCTGATACACACCCATAGTTGCCTAACAGGTTTGTAAGCAGGAAACAGGCACATGGATCCTGAGGAAATGCTGAGACCATATCCCACTCAGAGGGGCTTTATGGTATAAAAATCTTTTCTTGGAGCAGTCATTCCACTAAGATTTTAGTTTCCGGATTGAAAAGACTTGTAAGCTTGTTATTCTGTTTTCAAGGCCTCGTCGTACAGATTACAGCAGACCTTAATGAATGAGCAGCTCAGGGTGACATAATGTGTAGTCAGAGGACAAACTATAACATCAAGGTAAAAACCATCTAGATGCTGCAGTGCTCAACGACAGGGACACTTAGTTAGGTAAAACATTGATTTGTTCAGCCTTAGTGTGATTATAAATTAAGACAAAATATTATACTACAATAGACAGTTCAATATTATTATTTTAAGTTGCAAATATATTGAGGACATCAAGTTAACTTTAACATAGAGGAACATTAGAATAAAAAATGACCAAACTCTTACAAATGTTCAGTTAACTTTTTCCTTGACAACACCGAGCAGTGACCAACTCTTCTTTCTTGGGGAAATATCTGCAACAAAGACGTACAGTTATTCATATCTACTGAAATACTTTTATCATCTTTCAGGGCTAAATGAACAGTTCCTATTATATTTATTTTACTTGTTAACATGACTACATGACTTAATAGTCATTAAATGTGCTTTTCTGATCCACATCTTACAGAATTTGTTTCCAGTCTAGTCAACAGTCCTATCATCTGTATCTCAAGAGGAAGGTGCCGGTTCACTGAATAGATGTTCCCAGAAATACAATTTATTTATACTATTGGTATAACATGGCAAAATCTGGTTCATTAAATACCTTCGATAACAGATCATCATTGTCACCAGCATGGCCACACCACCGATTACTACTATCACTGCAGTGACGACGGAGACAGCAGACAGCGAGGAGGGCTCTGGATCAGTTCACACACACACGCACAGAAACGTTCAGCAATGTAAGTTAAGATTTATTTATAGAGTATATTTTAAAACAGAAGTTAAAAGAAAACATTTTAGCACAAAATATCGAACAGCAGAAAATGTGCTTGAGAGACGGCAGCAGCATCTGAACCAACCTGAGCAAATAAAGGAACCTGGTGTGTTCATGCACTCCAGGTTTTGTGGACAAGGAGAAATCTGTTCTTCACATTCATTAATGTCTGTGGCAGTCAAAAGCAAATCAATGAGAAATGCAGCTTTTAGTCATTATTATTGCTTTTAGTGAAATTATATCATATTAAGATATTTTGGTTTCATGATAAATAATAAAAAACTCTTAAGATGGCAAAAAAAGGTATAAAAACTTTTATAAAATAGTTTATGGTGAATTCAGTAGCTGTTCTGTAGCTTTTGATCATATCACATGACATTCCTCAACTGATGAAGTTCGCCCAGTGGAAATGGCTTTGTAGATGCTGATTTTTATGAGCACTTACTGAACTCTTCCATTTTGGATTAGAAGATGAGATTGTTCGTTCGTTCCTAAACTTGAATGGAAATTGTGGTGTTTAGAACGATTTGTTGACGACAGTTTCCAATATCAAGAATTAACTTTCTATCTCAAAGTTTTAAGCCAACATGGACGAAACAACTTTAAAATCCTCAAAAAAATTGAAATTTGAACATCTACAATTCCATGGCAACTGAGGAAAATCTTGATACTATCGAAAGCTGCAGAACAGATACTAAATGGACTTTGTGGGAAGATTTTTTGTGCCAGTTGCTGTTTCCAAAGTCAAGAATGAACTTCTGTCTCACATCTGTTTTGGTTCACATCTGACACATAAACCATATTGTAAAACACTGGTGTTAATATGATGTCTACTACAGCTGTGCCACCCGGCCTTAGTTTACTGTTTGTACCTTGACATGTTGGAGGTGTGGGGCTCCACTGGAGGCTGTTTGGATCACAGCTGACAGATGAAGATCCCAGCAGCGTGAAGCCTGAGTGACACTGATACAGAATCACAGAGTCACAGAGCAGAGAGTGGCCAGACTGGATCCTGGGTACTGGACCACAGCTGGGATCTGGGAGAGATGTCAGTGAAAAAACAACACAAACGTGACATCACACTCGAAATATTTCTCTGTCCACACTTCCTCACCTGTGTCGGGTTCTTTCCAGGGGCTCAGGTCGAGGTGGGGGACGAGCGGGTGGGAACAGGCCAGCATGTCCTCGGGACTCTCAGTGCGTGAGAATGCGTCAGCAGGGACGAGGCTGATATGGCTGTTATCACAAATAATGCGGGACAGAGAGACGGCGTGGAGGTGTCTCCTCTGGGTGCTGGAGAACACTCCCTCCCTCTCCCACCAAAACCTCAGAGGACAAACACAGATTTAACCTTCTCTTCTGATTCATGTTGTTAGATCAGCAGATGATCAGTAGAGGATTTAGGTTTACCTGTCTCCATCTCTCAGGGCTCTGAACTGTCTGGCCAGCAGGCAGGCCAGGAGCGGCCCCACTCGGCCTCCATCCAGAGCGGGCTCAGAGATGGCTCCCACCCACACATCGATGTTGTGTGGCGTCCCGTACAGGAGCTGGAATTTGTGAGCCAAAGTGAAGTTACCCAGGATTTCGGCCAACTCTGTCGTAGAGTTGGGAACAGAGAGGCCGCAGAACCTTCGCCATGAGCCGTATCCTGATGGGACGAGATGAGACAGAAAGCAGGAGTTTAAAGGTCTGATACAGGAAGTGAGACACAGGGAACATTAACCTTAATAAGTCTGGTGTTAGAAAGCCTTTTTTTAGAAACAATTTTCCAAACAGAAGTTACAAAGTGCTTTATGAGAAAAGGAAAGAGGAAAGGACATGGCAGAAATGACAAAATATAAAAACTGGGAGAAAATAACTGTGTAACCCACAAAGTAAAGAAAAAAAGAAAAACCAAAGAAAAATAGGTGATCTGGATACTCTAGAGATTTTATCTGAGGCTGTTTCAGAGTTTACAAGCAACAGTAAAAGCACAGTCATCAATCTTCACACAGACATGAATAAACCCAGGTGTAACTAAAACCATTAACAATGGCTGTATTTAATTTAGGTGCTGAAGTTCCAGAGGCCTCGTAAATATTTAATATGAACTTTTCGTTTTCCCAGAATTTTGTGGTTATGTCTCACCACCACCTGAAATTTATCAAAAGCAGCTGCAACTGCAACTGTGCAAAAGCACCTCCTCGTAGATAAACGGCACACTCTGAGACAGATTTTATAAGTGTGTGAATATAAGTGACTTTTCCAGAGTGAACACACAACAACACACCCAAAACCTGGGATGCAGCTACTGTCATGATTACTGTGACAATCTCTTAAATGAATGATGATATTTGAAAGTAGTAGATAAAAGTCTGTCTGTTGAAACAGTCCTTGTTGACAGTCATCAGCCGACTTTAAGTACAAAGTGACTATGTAGCTACAGTATGAGCTTTCGACAGGTAAGAAAGCTAGTACCAGGTAAGCCGTGGTCTCGTCCCCTCTGGAGGTTAAGGGCCCCAAGGTCCAGAGGCATCCCTCCCTGTGCCTGAAACAGCCTCTCTGTCAGCTCCTCCACCATCATCTGACCTGGAGTCTGCAGCTTGGCTGGAGACAGCAACAGGCCGCGCAGCACAGGGTCTATACCACCTGAAAGACAGAAACAGAACTACTGAGTGAACCATGTGTAAATTAAGGAGAATGAATTACAGCTTTGCTCTTTACCTTCCTCTACAACCCTCCAAGAAGCAAACAGTGAATGGTGCAGAGGCAGTGGGGGATGCTGGGAGTTCATGGTGTATCCTGGCCCCAGCCTGGTCACCACTGGCTGCACGGTGACGTGGGCAAATCGAAATGCAGCGGCTGCAAAGACGTTTGCGATGCTGGGATCCACTTCAGGATTATAACCTTCATAGGGAGGCATCAGAAGGGACATGGCGATGTCACCAAGGACCCGTGGCAGGTAATGCTCCCAGGTTAGGATCTGGAAAAGACAAGGGAGCCGGTCAGAGTGCTGGGTGTGCTCACGTACGTAGAGGTGAATGGATGTCAAGATCAAACTGTTAGCGACACCTGGTGAATGGCTCCCATGATCTTGCGGGCCTCCTGATAGAGAACATCAGGGCTCCAGTGAGGGTTGAGCAGGTGCAGCTCACTGACCAGCCGGTTGTGTTCTCTCAGGAAGAGCGTGTGCAGTGCAATCATTCCCAGATGCTCATTGGCTCTTGAATCACCTGTGAAACACTGATGATAAACAGCCTCGCCACTGAGGCCTGCAGAGAACAGACGAATGACCACATTTACTCACCAGCTTGAAAGCAGGATGTGGTGTTTTCCCAGTGCGTGGATCTGTCCGATGCCCCTGAGGTGGTGGAGTTTCGAGGGCCGCAGGGGTCCAGGTGTACCTGCTGGCGAGGCAGGAAGGGCATGTAGGACAGCTCCTGGTCTGAGTGCTGGGAGTTGAGGGCCATTGAGCCCAAAGGAGAGGAGCGGTTTCTCAGAGCTGATGCTAGACCGGTGGAGCTGCCGTACACCATACTGGCATCTACAAAAGAGGTGATGGCATTGAGCTGCTCTCGGTGCTGATGAGGGAGGACTGCTGCATGACAGCTGGGAGCAGAGCGGAAGAAAGGCATACAACTCTGGATGCCATTACGGGGATCTGACAGCGGGATCTGGGAAAGAACATTTTTTTAACATTTTTGTTATAGGTTTTCTCATAGTAATACAGTAACACAGATACATTGTTGTATCATTTATCAATTGTAATTAACTAAATTGTTATTGATACACACTGATTAATATCCTGCCTTTCTGTTTTACCTCACTGATCACTCTGTGTTGTGCTTTTGGAGTCACCTTAGCTGGACGCCCACTTCAAGGGAGAGGAGCCACCCAACTAAATTGTCTCGATTTATAGACACTGAGATCTCTTTTTTGCGAGGCGTGGTTCACATCCACAGATGTGTCTTGTGAACAGCAAACTCAAAATGTTTAAGCATCTTTTAATAAGTCAAAGTGTCTCCAACCCACCCAACCTCTGCTCTCGTTTCATTGACTGGACTCCAGGTTTGCTAACTCCTGACTCCTGACTAGCTTTTGTTGATGTCATGAAGTTGTTCACATACTTTTTCCAACCTACACTGTGAATGTTTGAATGATGTTTTCAGTATCGACAAGAACAGTACAATGACTTAGATGAAGATGTTTAAGACAAATTTATACATAAATGCATGTGATTCCAAATGGGGGTGAAAAGAGACAGCAAACTGAAGCACTTCAGAGAATCAGCTGATAGTTAGTGCACCTCTATTGGGAAGCAGGGCGTGTCCCGGCTGCAGGTGTGTGTGCAGTCAGCTCCGGTCCTGAAGGCGGTTGTACTGGGGCTCTGAGGCGTCAGCACCACATCATGGTCTATCCACTGACCCCACTCCACCAGCAGGTGAGACAGAGTGGAGTCCAGAGAGATGTTGTCATTGTGAGTGAACAGCACCTCCTGAGACACCAGCCGCACCTGGACAACAAACAGGGTGAGGAGTGATGAGAGTTACAGCGGCTGACGGGACAGAGGACGACTGAGTGCTGCCGCAGGACTCTTACTGGAGGGAGGCTGACGTTATTGTAGGTGTGCTCTGGGTCCCAGCCTCTGGGCGCCCCCCACACATCCTCATACTCTGGAAGCAGCCAACGGGAATACGGGATGTTTGCAGCGCCCCATCTGGGCTGCTGTCTGAAGGACACGACAGACATGTTAACCAAAAAAACAACAACAACGTCGATTCAGGACGACTCTGCTCTGTCACTACATGTTTTTTTTATGTGTGTGTGTGTGTGTGTGTTGTGTGTGTGTGTGTGTGTCAGCTCTGACCTGTTGTTGCACTCTCCTGTGATGGATCTGTAGCGCTCAGACAGACAGTCGCTCTGACAGCTGGGTCTCTGCAGCTCAGCAGAGCAGCCTGTCACTTGCAGTAGATTCTCCACATCTCCTTCACTCAGCAGCTCTATAGGAAAATACAGTAAACATAACAAGATACAAGCAATGCACATTATAATTTAATTTCTGGGTTTGTTTCTGGGACCTGCAGTGGAACAGTAAAACTTAATGTAAACTATTTAACATACAGGTGCAGAAACATCTCTATGTGCTGTGTAACGCTGCTGTTCAGTACCATGAGGGTTGGGCTGCACCATAGTGTGAGTGTAAACCATCTCTCTGATCAGCTCCACTGTGTTGTCCAGCAGTTCTGCAGCTCGGATTTGAGTCCTGGTTCCGGCTTCAGTCTGTTTGAACTGAGCCAGCAGGTCACTGGGTCTCAGAGCGCCTTCAGACAGAGACTTCTTCCCCCTGGCAAAATCTTCATTTTTAGTGCCAAGACAATGCTTCATAGGGGTTCAATGATGATTTATGCTTCACAGTGGTTCAGTTTGATTTGAATGAATTTTTACCTCTCACTTGTGCGGGCGTAAGCAGCATCAGTCATCTCAATCGCCCTCTGAAGAGCCTCCTTCACAAATACAGACCCCAGATACACAGGTCCTGAGATTACCACAAGGAAAACAGTGGTGCATTTAGTGAGACTCCTCAGTACCTGCTCTTTTCAGCTATAATCAAACAGAAATCCTACCTGAGGTGTTGTCAAATACTTTGTTCAGTGAAGCGTGCTCAGGGAAGGAGAGCAGGACAAGAGCCAGTCCAAACAGAGAGAGGGACACCTGAAACCAAGGGACATATCTGAGTTATCTCAACAAACCAGGTTCTTTATTCTATTAAATTAATTAAAAAAAGAAAAAAAAGAAGAAGAAATAAATAGAGAAACTCACCATGAGTGCTGTGTCCATCTAGATCATTAAAACTGTTCAGTCCGTGCGGAAAGTCGTGCACATCTAACCAAGCTCAGAGTATCTTACTGCTGCGCTGACCATGACTCATCTTGAGAGCCAACAGGTGTGTGCATGTGTGTGTGTGTCAGGCTCCGACCATCAAGGTTGCCATTTATACACTGGCAGCAGGGCCAACAGGTATGTGCAGAATCCCCTTATCTGTCCTTCTGGTGACAGGAACGCAACATCAAACACTGGACTCACTGCCTCGACCAAATAACCTTTCAAATCAAATTTACTTCTGTCCTCCCGCCCATGATGAAAACCTTCTGTCATATTAGGATCAATTCAAATAAATTAAACAGTTCTACTGATCCCTCCAGAGCACAGGGTTTGTAGCAGTGGACACCAACCAAATTCAGGCGGTTGAAACATTGGATGTCCAAGCAACGTGCCACAGTGGGAACAGACTGAAAAGATAGGTCACTTTTTTACTTTTCTTGTTTATATACTTTTTTTTATTTCACAATGACACATTGAGTTCAGTATTTTGGATTCGTTTTTTATTAAAAGCGTGACTGTGTCTTTGCCAAATGCCAGTTCAGTCTGATCGCCCATGTGCCAGTAACTCACAACATGTGGGTGAGGAAACAATGATTACTGGAAATGAAGCACCAGGAATGACATTGAAAATGAGAAAGGATCAGACAGAAAAGTCTCAGTTAAATCGCTGTGGAGGACGTGACTCATGAAGCCTGGCCGCGTCCAGTACGAGCCTTTAAACTCAACTGTGAAGCAACAGTTCTCTGCCTGCTGTCTTCCCTTTGATGCACCAGGTGTGTGATACCATCACATGAGTCATCAGCCCCATTTCATTAGGTTGTTATTAACATTATCTCTGCTGACCCACATTACCCATCTTCTTCTGTGCGTGCTGTTGATGTTCAAGATCAGAAATGTAGAAATCTTTTGTTCTCAAAAATATTGCACATAATTTCATCCAAATCACAAAAAAATATATTTCCCACACCTCACCCCAACAGTTTCAAGCCGTGAAAGTTGTTAGAGTTGGGTGGTTTGCCTTAAAGTTTAAACCAACCTGATACTGCTTTTGTCATGGATACAAGAGTGAAAATATACACATTTTTTGACAATACCAGGGTTTAGCATGACCATATGCTGACCAAAACTTTTGTATCAAAAAGAAAATAAAAAAAAAAGAGCATGATGTTTCATACACACAGTTTTATTCACATAATATCACCTGGTTAAACATTTCACTATTATTACTGACAGTTTTTTGGGACATGAAATATTTGATTACTGTACATGCTTAACCTCGATCATTAAAAAAAGAGTAAGGTGATGATACCCTGAACTACACCTGAATATTGATACAATTGGCAAGTAAATGAAATGAAGAGGATAAAACTGGAAAGATCCATGCAAAACAAATATGAACTAAAAGTTAAAAAGATAATACTGCTTTCACCGGGGGGTTAAGTACCTTCATTTCGAGTTGGAAAGCTTTGATAAATATCACAGTGCATAAATTAAGCCATAGCTTCAACAGCAGTTACACTTACATTACATTCAGTGTTAGTTATGTTAGAGAAGCTGCTGTCCACACAGCGCTGATCTGGAGTTAGGCATGCTGGGACCACAGGAACCGATCGCAGCGCTCGAGCATCGTCTGGATCATCGCCCTGAAACAAAATCACAAGAAACAGCACATTCTGATTCTGATCGCTTCAGATCACTAAGATAACTGTCTCATAATCCTTTTCTCTGAGACTGGGCAAACATGTTGTCCTATAATAATACTCTCATCAAGGTGTATGTATTGAAGGGGGATGCTCATAATTTTCCTTCAATATTACTGCTCAATCATGTTGGTTTGTATTCTACATTTGAAGGAAAAGTCCACTGTATCTACATAAGCTTCTTGACCTCTCCTGACACATCTGTTACACTTACGTCTGTTTTGATGCTGTTTGTATAACTGTTTTTTTTCTGCTTTTAAAAACACATCTGAAAGAAATGCTGGAACTGCGTCCCGTTCTTATAGGCTTATAACATTTTCACAGTGTGGTAATCAGCACCCTGACCCACCTCTGCCTCTTCTCAGTGACTCTCAGGAGCTCACAGACCAGTTTGGAGTGGGGGGAAAGAACCAACTGCACCCCACACTCCTCCAGGACAGCCAGGGCTCGGTCAGGTCCGGCCGTCCGAGCCAGCATCAGGGTCAGGTTCTCCAGGCTCATCTTTCCTCCACAGTCTGCTGAGCCGTTAGACCAGCCGCTCCCATTCACACCTGCGACCGGCTCCGAGTCTCCCACACTGCTGCGCTGCTGAGACAACTGGATCAACAGCTTCCATTCATCCAAGGACTGGGGCTCAACACCTGGAAAATAACAACAGAGAGAGTGCAGATGTTAGGTTGCTAGATAATTCACTCAAATGAAATGAGTCATTAAGATGAATCATTAATTACCTGTACAATTCTTGATTTATAACTACATGCTGACTGTCAATACTGATAAGTATTTGGTTCAAGCACTGTACCAACTGAAAGTGAACTTCTGAAAGACAAGATGAGCGGTTTAAGAGAATTTGTGCCACTCACCAATTTTCTCATACTTGGAATTTTCTCCTAGTCATACAAGTCATGAGCAGATAGACTGCCTTTCTTCACTGGGGTAACTCTAACACGCTTGACCTACGATTTATAGTGGCTTAATCTGAATGAATTTGGAGTTTAAATATGATACCAAAACTGATGTAATTAAAAGTAAATTTAACAAACTTAGTGCACAATTGCATGACAACGTTTGATGTTCACCATATGATCATCACTGTGATTTGCCAGTTTACTGAAGGGTTGTTTAGATTTTTGTATTTTACTATATTTCCCATTTCATCACAGCAGCTTATACATTTCACTAGTCACTAAGAAAATAGTATCACTCCTCTTGCTTCCTCAGGGTCTGTCTGCAGGTCACTGTCCAATATCATCCTCTGCTGCATCGGACAGTTTGACATCACCTACTGTAGGCTGTAGTGTTCTCTCTTCTAGATATCTCAGGGACTGTCGACCCCTTGACCAATTCTCATACTAGGTCTTAGACTAGTCTGGGTTTAGACAAGATTAACTTGTCTGTTGTGTATTCATGTACATCTTTGTGTGTTTGCCTTGGCTGGTGATCCCACATCTTGTGTTGGTGGTGAGGTCATAGTACATAGTTGATGTAAACATGCTGCACTACTTCCGTCTTGTGTGTGTGTGCACAGGATTTCAATGCAGCAGATGTGTGGCATGTATCTCAGTAACTCCTGACAGTGCAATAAACTCTCCTCTCAGCTGTGTAAGGAAAAGATTGTGAGAAACACTTTTACCCTCAGGTTCCTCCAGCAGGCTGATGTCATCCAGCTGACAAATGGTGGAGAACGCCTCTGTGCGACGCTGCAGCTCACAGCATAGGTGGAGGTAGCCCGTCCAGTATCTACACATGCACACATACAAAAGGTTATACATGACACTGTAAACTCACTACCAAACACTGCCATCAACAGCAGAAGACAGCATGCTCTTTAGACGTACCCGTGACTGCGGCATGTCTCTGCCATCTTCTGCTTGGAGGACAGGTCTGCAGGGAGACGGATCAGCAGAGACAGCAGGCGTCCGTAACCCCAACTGAAACAATGTGAATGCCACCTGCAACAGAGGTCACATGGCTTCACAGTTACAATTATTCTTATATTTTAGTTTCACTTCAGTATCTTGGCCTAAATAGAATCCAGTAATGAAACATACTCACGATAGTAGCTTACTTCACATCAGTCCAGATATAATGATTTTATCTGTTTTTTTTTTATTTGATATCTACCTTCAGATTTATACAGACAACCTACCAGGCATTTGAGTAAATATTAAATAAAATATTATTTCTATACTTTTCACACCTGCATACATCAGATGCAATGATACAGAGACAGTACACAGATGTTATTTTGACACATTAATAGAACCAGACCTGGGCTGTCCATCAGGGGTTAGGGTATCACAGTGTTGAGGAGCATCATGGGTAAGTGCCAGCTCCAACCAATCCTGTCTCAGTGATTCTGGTTCAAGAAGGGATTGCAAAAATGACAACCTAGAGAAAGTAATAAATAATGAATGATGATGAAGATTAGGCAAGAAAAAGAATTCAATGTCTTTCTTTGACAGAAATATAAATCTGACGGTCTACCTGTGCTCCTCAGTTCGTGATTGGACCAAATTATCCAGGTAGGCCAGGAAGTGGCTTTTCTGAGCCATGGTCATTACGTCAGCAGGAGTTATCGTAGGATAGAACTGGGAAAACGAGCGTACAGCTGCCTCCCCGTGCTTCTCATACAGCCTGGATAATAACAGGGTAAACTGACGTCACAAGGTCCCTCACAACTTAAATATTATGAGTAGATGAGAGAATTACGGGCACTGACCTGTGTAAGTGAGCGAGGAGAGGAGGTGTGCTCCAGGGCTGCAGCTCTCTCAGACTGCGCAGGGATCTCAGTAAATCACCTCTCTGAATAACCTCCACCACCTTACTGGACTGAGTCAGATCTATGGAGAAAACACATAAATTAAACTACAAGAGTATAAACTTCTCATTTCTCATTTATTTTGGTTCTATGTGATTACTTGCTAAAATTTATGCAGACCGTTTTCTAATTCAACCAGATCTGCATTTAGAAATAATAATGGGCAGTGACAACAAAACAAAAACATGTAAATTGGAAATCATCATATTCTCTGTTTGTTTAAAAAAACATTTTAATGATGAATTAATGTTTTTATCATTCAAAAGGAAGATCTACTTTGATTAATTTCTGAAACAAGAAAAGTTTTTTCGGACGTTTGAGGACCTTTACTTGAGTACCCAGAGGAAACATGACAAATTTTGAAATATCTGTACCAATTCAAATACAGCATTGTTTTTCATTAATTTGCTTTTATTAATTTTGTTAATTTATTTACATTTTTTAATCAATTTCAATTTCCAACAGGGACAGCCCAATGCTGATTTTTTGTCTCTTATTAGGTGTGTTTTTTATGTTTTTTTTTTAAATTTTATTTATAGACAGTTACAGTTCAGACAATTATCTTCCTGTTCAACTTGATTACTTCTGGTAATTATTGTATTACTACTACCACTAATTATTATTATTATTCTTAGTAGTAAGCATTATATAAATATATATATATATATATTTTTTATCAATATACATTTTTCCTTATTTGTGAAATGTGAAAGGTGAAAATACCAGTACCTATCAAATAAAATAAAATAAAATAAAAAATAAAATAAACCTGAGTTGGTATGGTATTGTCAAGCAATTTAAGAAGAAGCTTCTGACCTAGCATGCCCTCAACGAAGGAGCTCTGCACATCTGGCTGCTCCTGGTAACACAGCAGGCACATCTTTCTCACGCGCTCTTGATCCAGCAGATAGAAGTAACGGCGCAGGAAAATTGTGCAGCCCAATGCTTGTGGTTGCTCCTGGTTTCTAAAGCAGCTCAGCTCTGTGTATAATGTGGCCAGCTGTGTGAGATTAGCCAGGAGATCTGATGGTACAGGTTTGGGGGACACCACACGCACAGGCTCTGGATGGCTCCAATTAGACACTTCAGACACCTTCTCCGCTGAGCCACACTGGTCCTCTCGCTCTCTGATCTGAGGGGACTCTTCTTTCCTCTCCTCTGTAACATTCTCTGCTGCCTCTCCTGATGAGCAGGAAGACTCCTCCGGCTGCTCTGAGCAGGAGTTTAGATCATCCCTCTCCCATCTCTCCTCTGCTGGTCCATCCATGTTTGCGTCACTGATAGCAGCTGACCCAAGATCTGCAGGTCCGAGTATTCGCTCCAACACCGGCAGCCACTCCAGTAGAATTTCTCCCAGGCAGACTGGATCTAGTAGCACCAAAGGATCTTGGATCTGGGAGCTGATGTTTGGAAATTATTTGTAACATTTAAATATCAAAGTATGGGTTCTGAAAAAGGGTTGTGAAATCCTGCAGTGGGGATTCTGACACAATGCAGAACAGTACTTACATAGTTCGCTCTGTTGCTGATCGAAGTTCCTGCATGTCGGCCTCCGTGTTAGGCATTTCATCATAAACTCTGTGAAGACAAATATAACTCAATGGTTTTCTCTTCTTGTGGTCTATTCATAGCAAAGGTAAAGAGTGTTAGGTTAAAGTTTGGCCTAAAGTCAAAGAAAAGAAGAAATAACTGTGGTCTAATTTCTCTGTGTGTTCTCTGTACTTACTCATTTTCCATTTCTTCTGAGTATGCAGCTGTGGTGGCTGACATTTCGGACTGTCCGCCCTCTCTAAATTCAGGCCGCTGCCAGAGTTCAGAGTTCATCTGGAGGGTGTTGATCTTCTCTGTTGTCTTCTTAACAAAACTAGAAACACTGTGGAAAAGAAAATTGAATCAAATAAAGTTGAACTGTGCTATGAAACATAAACCATTTCATATTGATGACAAATGACTGAGTGTGATGCCTTGAAATGAAACATGCCACATGTGCCTTCACAGATGAACAATGTGAATTAAAAAAAACTAGATGTGGGTCTCCAGTGAAAAGGGGAAGTAAGCCATCTAAAAGCACAGCTGCACTTGAATAATAGGCTTGGAGGAGTTTCAATCCTCAGAAGAAATGAAAGAGGTACAAACCACAAATAATTTCATCAGTGTTCAAATATAATTAAAAAAACTCAAAACTACGCTGCAGGGTTGCATGAGATTGCATTGATTGTCTTCTGCTTAAAGCTGTTAGCATGTCTGTCCTTCATTTCTCTGGACATTCACCTGTCTCTGACGGCCTGCAGTGCGATGCGAGGGGGTTTGGGGCGGAATGAAAGGGGGAGGTGGAACTGCAGGCCTTGCTCAGATCGCTCAGCCTCCAGACGCTCACTGCTCTGTGGATCTGAATAAAGATGGGGGCAAGAGCCAGAGGAAAAACACAGATGGATGGAGTACTGGAGGGGAATGATGACAGGGAGAGTGCAAAATGCAAGCAGATGGCGCAAAGGTGCAGGACGCCACTATAGAGAGAACAAAAATCAAATGCTGCACAATACAAAAAATACAGAACCAAAATGGTGATATATGTGTGATACAATGGAGAAGAGAAGAAACTTGGTATTAACAATCAGGCAAAGTGAAGGTTATATTCAGAAAGCATGACAGTCATCAGATCCAGGAAATCCAGTGGTGCCGCAAAATGTTTGATTGTATGATTTTATGTATTGTTCAAATCAACTGCAAAACACATCAGTTTTAGTAGCAAACATACAAGAGGCAGGTACATTATTATGATTGTTATGACAACTGAGATAAAGTCAAGGAGTAAAATTATTATCAGTCACATTTATATTGATAACTCTTTCCGTAGCTAGAGATTATCCAAAATACAAATATCTTGTTTAGCATTTTTCCACCATGTTTTGTTTTTTGTTATTCTGTTACTTTAATTGAATGGTAGATATTAAACTGAAAATAACTTCACTCTCTGTTCAAATTGAACTCAAGAAGAGGCAGAGACGACGTTTGTTCCTGCCACACACACACACACACACACACACAATATATGTGTAGAGAGAAAATACAAAGAGCGAGAAAGAGTCAGACACAAAGAAAAACGTTACTACTGGTAAATATAAATGTTCATCCGTCCATCCTAATCTTCCAGTGTATTTGTGCCAGAGTTTACAGATTGAATAAAAAGTAAATAATAAGAAGTTATCAGAAAGAATATATCACAAAACAGGTGTTATCTGATTATTATTATTATCAAATTGTTAGGAAAAATCAGTTTATATACATAAATATAATAATAACCAAGTCTTTTTGCAGCCATTATTTATGTGTGACGTCTTAAGAAATTAATGTACAAATAAAATATCTTTCTGCTGAACTTGATTCCATCTGGTAATAAATTATATTACTACTAATAGTAATTATTATTAATAATAATAATAGTGGAAGCAGTAATTATTATATTAACACTTCTATTTGTATTATATTATATACTATTATATTAAAACTCATCATCAGTTTATTCATACCATTAAAATTAGACAGTACCAAAGGGACTATTTACAATATAATTTTGAATGACAGTTTTGTATGTTTAAAGAAAGCAGTCATTTTTATTGGCAGTATCTGTTTTTTTCTGTCAGCTAATGTTACAGAGCAACATCTGCCTCTTACCTTGATCCACCTGATCTTCCTCCTGCACAAAACTGAACTCTTTGAGCCTCTCCTCTTCTGACATGGACTGATTGATGAGGGAGCTCGTCTCCTCATCCGACTGACTCCCTCTGCGGCTGATCACACGATAGATTCCACAGTCCAGGACGTTGAAGCTCTCCTGAATAATGATATACATGTATCTGATATCTTTACACTCACTGTCTTGTGTGTATTCAGATTAGCAGAAGCAGCATGCTTCAGTTACAATACACTCAATTTTATAAATAAAAATGCATTGAATGCATATTCTTGTTCACAACGGTGCGCTGCGTCTGTGTAAAACACAGAAGATGACGTAGTCAAACCACGATGTAATTGGTTGATGTGGAATTATTCTGGATGCCATGAAGCTCCCTGGACCTCATGACGAGTTACTGGTTAATGTTTGCTGACACATGCAAGTTTAATTCCACTGCTAGAGCCTGCTAACACTTGTCCTTCATTAACTGAATGGTATCCATAGCAACAGGATTCAATTGGTAAGCTAGTAAGTAAATGAAAAGTAAGTACATGAAATGGCAGTGGGGTGCTAATTGTTTGCATTTGTGGTGCAAACACCTTGTACGGTGCAGAAGCATCATCTACAGAAAGTTTAACTCACATGTGAGGAGATGCTGCTCCTGCGGCTGCTGGAGGCGGAGTCCAGAGGCTCCAGCTTAGCGATGACTTCCTCCAGCTGGCTAGTCAGCTCCATGTGTGTGGTGGAACTGAGCTGGCACTTGAGATGTTCAAGGCGGTCGATGGGAATGCATTTCCTGGCCTGAATTAAGAGTTTGGACTTAAATTCATGATCTACCAACATATGAATTCAACTCAGGTGACGAACACACAAGCCATTACTCTGATTATAAGAAATGTGGTTAAGATACTTAAAAATTGAACCCATGATATGTAAACTTGGTATTTTCATATTTATCTTTCACCTTTTCATCTTTTACAATGCATTTTGATACTTTTAATATAAATGACTACAGCCTGTAAAGTCTTACAAGATTATAAGGTTAACCATAGTGATAATGCCTTGTTACCTATGTAATACAAGTATAATAATGTTTATTGGCCAACAGCATTAGTCATATGTCAGGCCATTGAAAGTTAGACACCTCAGGTCAACAGGTATGTCCTGTCCTTTATCCTTAGTAATACAGAAAGTCAAGAATTCAAACGAACAGCTTAGCCCAGATAAGACTGGAATCTAGGTTACACTGAGACGAGGCCAGCTAGCACGGCAGCAGCAGCCGTCTTACCCTGCTGGTGGTGATTGTGTGCTGAAACATACAGCAGATGATAGCAGCCAGAGGCCAGGACTCCCTACGCAGAAGACGCTCAACACAGCGCTCTGCAGATAACAGGGAGAGGTGGGACAGACGTCCGCTACCATGGAGACAGAAGAGCTCACTGCGGTAGACTGCGATATCAACCAAGTCTACAAAACAAGAAAACAGCTTTCGATCAATTTAAAGCTAAGAAAAAACATAGGTAGAGAGGGTATGTGTGATCACTGCTGAAATTATCATTCAAACAATTATGATCATAGTTATCAAAAATTATACCAGGACAACTGACACATATGGTTACATGATATTGACTGTGCAGCACTAAAAGAGTGTGTTTATGAACATGTTTTGGGAGTTCAATTATTCCAGTTTTGATTTTTGGAGACAAAGCAGCAAACAAACCTTTGACTTCAGTCCACAGAAGCAATTGTCCATTCTGAGGTGTGAAGATATAAATGGCTGAATCAGTCCATGTCAGCAGGTTTTGGTCTCTAAACAAGTAAATGAAGGGTACAGTTTGTCAGGTGACAGGTTCACCTGCAGTTATTTTTTAAATCATGTTGTCTGTAATTTACATATTTGAGCTTGGTTTTCGATAATAAAAAAAGATTGACACATCTGACAAGAGAGATGATAAAATGCAGAAAGGATATGTTACTTTACCCCAAATAAAGCAGTTTAGGGAAGGCAATTGACTGGGGGCTCTTCTGCCCTGGGTTGTAATGCGGCTCATTTCTGCAGGTAACAAGGACGAAAGGACAAATTAGCAGTTTGGCCTTTAACAAAAGAGAACATGAAAGCAGGAACAATCAGTACCTGTAAGTGATGAGAGGTAGTGGAGGACAGGCCAGTAGTTGTTTGAACTGATGGGTGCTCAGAACCTCGCCATTAAAACTGGCCTCCCACATTCGAGACCCCGGTCGGCCACAGTACAGCAGGGGTGGCTGACCAACTAATAATCCCCTGTTCTGAGGGAAAAAACAAGCTCCGTACTCCCCATCACGCTCCTTATTTCCAACACGCCAGAACTTCTCCCTGAGGGTAGGTAAAGACAGAAATACACGACTGCTGAGAGATGTCCATCTTAAAGAAAGGAGATTTTCATGAGTCATGAAACATCATCATTTTGACAGAGATGTTTTGGGGACCGAACTTAATTGTCATTTTCTTCATTCATTAATGACCCAAATTGATATAGATTTAGATGCATTATAATTGTAAACAAATGGTTAAAAGAGGACGTTAATAAATGTTACTTTTATCAGTCTTCTGTACGTTCTTCTCATATGCAAGGTCAAAGAGTCAAATGATACAGAGAAACAGTATCTAGCATGAGCAGAGAAATGTAGAATTGTAGAATTTGAATATGAAAATATAAATGTCAAGATCAGTGTTTCAATGAATATGGATTTACCATCTTGCTAAAGGACACTTAAGTAGGACAATATTTATCTATATGGGGGCATTAACATGGGTCCTCTGAGAGTCTATTTCCCTATGAGAGACACAAGAGATATGCAAACATATTGTTACTGACCTCTCTGTGTCGCACAGATAGCAGCGGCTGAGGGAAGACACAAGCAGGCGGCCATCTTGGTACCCAAGCTGAACTACTCTGGAGTCTACAGTGGTAACGGTCTGAACAGGGAAGATAACAAACGACCCCTGGACACAAAGAAAAAAAGTGATCATATAGGGCTTTGATATGAATCATGAAATATCAAAAAGAGCTATAACAGAGGACTGGGGCACAGCAAGCGGGAGTGACACCTGTTCATTTTGACCGAATCCCGACTGAGTGTCAAAAAAAAAAAAAAAATGTCAGGTATATTTCTTGTGAATGGAAAAGATTTTTCTAAATATTATGGTATGTGAAAACAGCTTTAAATTACTTCAGTTGTTTTACCTATTTTAGCCTATTAATTGCAAATGCTTACACTTTCGCATGCCTGCCAACTGTTTTCCATTTTCCAGCCTTACGTTTTAAGATTGCATTCCAACCTTCCTGACAGGTAGAGCATTTCAGTATCAACATCAACCAATCAACATCAAAAAGAAATAACAGCTTGGGCACCCAGTCAACCAGCACTAAAGGGTAACATCTACTGTGCAGAAATCACAGCTCCCAAAGGTTTCTTGTAGCCAGTTAACCCTGAACTATGTTTTTGCTTTACAGTCTTTTTCCCCATCTCTTCCTCCCACAGCACTTACAAGTCGATCACAACTTCACTTTGTTGGACATGCCAAGTATTAATCAATTATCTTTATTTTTAGATCTTTAGTCAGCTGCTTGGATCTCACTTTGATGTTTGAATGTACACACAACACCCTGTGAAGTAAGAGGGGTCAGAGAGTTCATTAACCTCTATCACTTGGCTCAAATCAAGACCTGATTCAATTAAGCTCTGGAACCATACCAAACCACAAGTGGATCAACTACAAAGTGCCTAAACATTTTAAAAAGCTAAATTTATATTAAAGGAGACAGACAACTTTCATTGTGAATCAGCAGATGATACCTTGCCCAGTTTGGAGGATCCTGCACGCAGGAAGGACACCTTGCCTCCTGAGTCCCCGACAAAAACTCTGAGCACGCTGGTGTCCCAGCAGAGTGCAGTGATGGCCTGACCTCTGTGCTCCCAGGACACACTGACTCGCTCTGGACGACCCCGCCGCTCCAGCTGCAGCTCCCACACCACCACCAGCCCCTGACTGGACCAGATACAAACACTTTGAGCAATA
Source organism: Seriola lalandi dorsalis (assembly GCF_002814215.2). Classification (NCBI taxonomy): domain Eukaryota; kingdom Metazoa; phylum Chordata; class Actinopteri; order Carangiformes; family Carangidae; genus Seriola; species Seriola lalandi. The sequence goes on along the minus strand of NW_019525235.1, from coordinate 488,778 downwards.
CTGGCAACACAACTAACAGAGATATGCATTATATGAGGTAAGAAGAAGAACATTAGATGACAAAGGCTCATTTTGATTGAGGGCAGATGAGTATGACACATTTCTTTACTCCTTAGACAAGAGTCTAACCTTGTTGCTGCAGCAACAAAATCTTCATCATGAGGACAACATGCCACCTGAGTGATAGATCCCTCCTGAAAAAGAGCACACAGTGGATGAGGAGTTAACAGGAAATGAAGAGAAACAGAAACATACGAACACTGCATTCCTTGTAATGTGCAGCACTCTGCACAATAGGTACTCAGCCACATATTACCTTGTGAGTGAGGATGATCCTTTGCTTCCAGCCCTCCCTCTGAATCAGGTGCAACCCCCCTGCTGATGTTCCTAATGCCAGCCACTTCCTTGACACTGCCAAGCATGTACACTGTAACACAACAGATTTACATTTAGAAGGCGCAGACTCATCCCCTTCATGCAAAGATGGTGTTCGATAAACAAACATTTGTGATAACATGTTGTAACTTGTGTTTTTAGTGCACCCACTTCTTAGACTAGGACAGTTTCAATCTTTTTAAAATATATTTGGCGAGAACAAGGTACGCAACCTTATATGTTAAATAATTGTTTTAAGTGCAAGTAATTCAGTAATTTCTCATTCTGCACTGCTGTAAAAACTTTAAGACATTCAGACACGTGATGGTGAAACCTACCTTGAGCCTGCCGGAGTCTAGCCGCAGTGCAGACAGCAGTGGATCGAGGCAGTCAAACTCTGCCAGTACATGACTGTGGTTCTCTGGCACAACTGGTATCAGAGGCATCTTCCCTGGTGATCCTCCACAACTGAGAGAGAATGAGAGAGTCAGTGAAGCATAAAAAATGTGTGAGCCTTAAAGAGTCACTACCCCGCTTTCTCACATACCACAGCTCTCAGCTGTGCTGCATCACATGACTGTTAGTAAACTGACCAGGCATGACTCCACTTACACTGTCTCCAGCCTGGTGAAACACCCCCTTTCGGACTTTAAGCCTACATCCACAACTTGGCAAAGTTTACTGATCTTTCTAGTCATTACCCACATAAGGAAGACACCACTAACACATAATTAATTCTTTACTTCACATTTGCATACACAAAATTCTGTTTTAGGCTGGGGTTTATGTTAAAAACAACAACAAAAAAACATATCATCCCTACTGTAGTATCCTGGTCCTGGATCTGTCAGTTACTTTTGCCAGAAAACATTTTGACAGGACCACAGACCACCACTCAGCTCAAAACACAGGATAGTTAGACTTCAGTTTCCTTGTTGTGGTTTTACATGAACTTAAAAGGAAGCAGAAGCAAAACTAAAGCTGCAGATCATTACTGTTACCATATACTGTGTGAATGCTAGAAAAATGTTTTAAAATAAGATGTTGGAACATAAATGCTTCTCAGCAATAAATTAGTTGACACAAGGAACCTCAGAAGAAGGTGAGAAGCAGCAGTGAACTCTGACCTCTGACCTTCTATTTGTTATCACTCTACTGTGAGCAAATGCATTTCAGATAACATCAAAAGTAGAAGTCCTCAATTAAGAGAAATGACCTTAACCGTAAACAGATTATTTTAACTCTTTGCATTTAAAGCTGCAACTTACAATGATTTGATTAGTGAATAATGTATTTGTCTATAAAATAACAAATAGGAGGAGGAGCTAGAAACAGAAACTATTTGCCATTTCTCCATAAAAATGAACAAAATACTTGCTTGACTGTCAAAATATTTGCAGGAATTTTCTGTTGATCGACTAATTGATAAAAAGTTACACACTACATGAATTTTTGCATAAATAACATTTTACTATTGTAGTTAGTCGAGGTTGAGATACTTTTAACTTATTTACAAACTGCTGGCTTGTTTAAACCATTTCAATGCATCACGATTTGTAAGCTCATCGTATGGTCTCCATGTAAAACCTTAACTCGTTAAGTCAACGGAGTTAAACGGAGCAAATATACAATTCATTCTCTGAATTGTTGTGGAGTGGAAATGCTTTTAGCCAAGAAAAGTACCAGTACGTCATGTAGCCTACACGAGTTCAGTGTTTGAGAAGTATTCAGGTTGAGAAGAAGACAGCGATGTAATATTAACTTGCTTGCACAGGGTAAAGTAACTGTTTTGTTGAGTTGCTGCATCGCTTTCACAACCAAACACAACGGGCATTTAGATCGGCCAATTCAAGGCAATCGGCATCACGAGACCCGTCTGCTGACACTGATGCTAACCGTCCAGTCAAAACCACCAAGTCGCCCAAAGCCTAAAAACAAATAAATATGAGCGCAACATGGCTTTGTTAAATGTCTTAACGTTTGTTGAAGCTATGATAAATCTTAAAACACAGCTCGTTTCGCCACCTCGCCCCAGTGTCGTTTTATTTGCAATAACAACTTAGCAAACATGCTAACATAGACAGTGATGTTGCCGTTCACTCGCTGTAAACTCACCTGATGGTCAGTGACACTCCAGGATTACCACCTACAAATCCACACCAGGTATTTATCTTTCATTCCCGGTTTTGTTGAGTGTTTTTTGGAGAAAGCCAGTGGTCGGTTTCACGCCGCTCTGACGACAACCAGCCGACCTGTCACGGCTCCTCTCTGCTGGTATGAGGGCACTTCCTGGAGGCAGCGCGTCGGTTTCACCCGCCGCTCGCGCTGAACGCTCTGGTTTGCCGCAAAGAAAACTGAAACTATCTCGAAATATTATCCAGTGCAGCTTCGCACTTACGAAAGCAACAAAAATACAGCTCCAGGCGCTGTAGTTTTAAAGTACCAAGGCAGGCAAACAACCACTCTTGTAAAAACTGTGATGAATGACCAAACAGAAGAGTATGTGGAGGTGCAGGGACTTAATCAAATACTAGTTTCAACAGACAGTGGCATGAACAAAAGCTTTATGCCTCACTTTAATTCAGTTACATCTTGTCTTCAGTGCAGACAGAAGGTGCAGACATTACAAACCAGTGACAGTGTGATTTCAGTTACACACACTAATGCACTCGAGTGTGAAATGTCTTTACAGTATTGCTATATTCACTTCCCCCTTTTGCTTCTGATTTTCTGGAACTTTGTTCCACAAATGGAGCCAGTGCTCAGAGCGACTCTGTGTGATGTCCAAGCTCTCTTTCTCTGCTCTTTGCACTGATGAAACATATGTTGGCAGTCCTCTGCTTGCATCTCACCTCAGCCTGTTGTCCTGAGAGCCTTATTCTGATTTCCATCTGAAATTTGGTCATGTTACACATTTTAAAAGTCCCATTTAACCATTACCAGCACCAATCTCTCAACCACTGAGAAAACACAAACTAAAGAGAAAGAAACTAATTACAGTTATTTGTGACTGAGATGCAGTTAGTCTCTGTTGAACATTTGGGGATGTAGCAGCGTCCATCTATATCCTTATCATTAAGCCCCTGTGGACTATGTCACATCAGGCTGTGGTCTGTGGTTTCTTCACAGCAGTCTGGAGGACCTTCACAGGTCATTTGTCCATATACTTTAATGTCTTCCTTGTCCTCTCTCTTTGACAAACCATCAGACCTCAGGTTTTCCTCATCATCCTACGGGTTTGCCAGACGTGGAACTTGTTATAGGCTGTCTGCAACATCTCCTCCAAGTGCCCTGTGAGCTGTGGGAACATCACAGAGCTTTAATATCAGTGCTACCTGGTAGAAGCCACTGTGTCATTATAATACCATAGAGACTTACATTTGTACTTAAGTACTGGCGCTGGATCTTCTCCTGAAAAGGACGAAGCTTGGTCATCTGAAATCTCTCCAGGTTTGACTTCATTTTCATCACCTATATGAAAAGAACATGATGATGAGAGAAATTCTCAAAAAGTTAACTACTTTATGTCGTGTGGCTGTAGCTTACAGACAGCTAGTTTAGTTTCACTATTACAGGTTTCCACAGGTCCTTGAAATCCTTTTAAGTTTGTCCATTTGAGAAAAAAAATAAATTAAGGCCTCACAATCCAGTTTTTGACAATAGACATAAACAGAAACTGGAGTTTATTTTATTTTTTTACTTAATGTTAACAAATAGGCTACGTGCCGCTATATGCATCTCTATAGCTCACCTTACACAATATATTGTTCTGATGTGCTCTGTTAGAGAAGTAACATAATACATTTGAGAAGTGTTCACAGCATTCAAGCCTCCTCTTCTGTCTGCTAGTTGTCATTATACATTTTTTTGGAACAGTAATGAACTAAGTCATGTTGGGTGTTGGTGTTGAAAACTCCTTGAATTTGATGTTTATGAAGATGTGGGAACCCTTTATTTGGGATTTGTTGGCACAGATTAAACTAAAAACATATGATATTGGTCAAATTACTGTGATTCAGTGTTGTAAAAGAATAAAACATGAAAATGTCCAATGGGAATGAAAATTTTTAATTGGCTTTTTATGCTGATTATTATGTATGTAATATACCTCATGTTGGCTATACAGTTATGGACAAGGGTGGCTTATATTTTTTAAACCACATAGAAATGCTAATAATTGATCTCTATGCGCTGCTAAACAACAGATTTCGTTGGTGTCAAAAGCATGGGTGTCAAGAAAGGGAATCAGGGACTAACTTGGGTAACAATAATAATTTGAATTTCTTCCAGTCATATAATATATTGGTTAGAATATTAGTCACCTTCTCCTCCAGAAATGGTGTATTTACAGGAAAACAGGACCAGAAGTGTCTCAATAACTCTCCAGCAGCTACATAAAGATGCTTCAACTCTCCTTGAACCTCAGTGGGTACCATCTCTGAAAAAAAAGAAAAAGAAAAACCCCCCCAAATTATTCACATAAAGGTGTCACATACAACATGTTGCCATTTTCAAGATAAGATTCCAGTTGACACAACAATTGATCAACGGTTCAGTAGAAATGTCACAAATGTTAAAATAAAAATCAATCAATATAAAGGATTAGGTCCACTTTTCCATAAATAATCCCTACCTGCATCTCTGCAATACAACAGACAGCAACAGGGAGCAGCTTGAAGTTCAGCATGTACTGAAGTACCCACTGGTCACCATCTTTCACAGTTAGTAATATTAATGCACTTAAGCGGATGTACAAACACACTTACGATTTATGGCTTGCTGTGCTCCTGCCTGCATGAGGATACCGCCTGTAGAGAGCGCTGCAATGGCAGAAGTAGCTGCTGTGCTGGACAACACCTGCAGAGACACCGTTCATAGCAAGTTAAGATATTTATATGTTACAGAGTTTTCTTTAGGAAAACTGAAACTGGATTATTTCTTAAGTCACTTCAAAATATCTGAAGAACACAATCATGCGTACGTGATCTTAAATCACATGTTCCATTCAGAGAGGTTTGATTTTTGTTTTTTGCAACATTTGTTAGATTTTCAAGACTGGTCGGAGAATCAAATATGAAAATGAACCATCTCCTGTTAAATCATGTGAAATTACTGTATATATAAAGGTTACATATTATGAGTAAACTTCTACTCATAAATTAACAGTATTTCGTTCCATCTCACTCAGCTATGACATGAAAAACTTTGAATATAGCCCTCTGAATGTAGCACATTTTCTCTGGAGGAAAGCTATCTACTAGATGCGTGTGGCCTAAACACTTCATTAAGGATGGTTTCTCACATTTGCAGATAAACACAAATCCCTGACAGATGTCTATAAAATGTTTCTCCCTGTAAATGACAGGGGGGCCTCAGTCTACCTGCCTACCCAGTTCTCAGTGCTTCTGAGGGGCCTTAAAGTGGGAAACCTTGAGGAACAAGAAGGAACTTGAAGGAACAAGTCTCCTGATCTTGACCTGAAAAGGTTTTGCTTTTAAACATCTAAACATATGAATGGCTGAAACCACAAAGATGATCATTAATCTTTGTCCTAAGGTCAATGACTATTGAATCACTACATACGCTGTGCACTTGGGTGACGGCAGCAGCCGACCGATTACAATCTGATGAATACATGAACCAAGGGTGAGTTAGAAACACCTGGCGAAGACTTGATGGCAATAATTATCACACTGCCCTTCAACCAAAGCAAAGCATGATAAAGTTACAGGAATATAGAGCATGATCTAACCTGAGTGAGGTTGGGTTTGTAATTGGCCATCTCATGCTGAATGTAGTTGACAGAGTTGATGATATCCTGGCTCGTCGTATACTGTTGGGACTGAAGTGGCACAGGACCATGAGCATACCTTATAAGTAAAGAGAAGGAGGGAGAAATGTTATATTAGAACATGTCTAAAGGCAAATATGTGGCTGTTCTATCAGCCTCAAACATGAAGTGGTAACTGAAAAATAGAAGCGCATCCTATCCCCTCGACCTAGGACTTATATATACATCCTCTTTATGTGCTGAAGTGACAGTCTGGTGTGTAGTTAAAGCCATCCACAGGAGCTTCATCAGAGAAATCAGTGAACTGACCTTTAAAATGAAACAGCAAATGTATTATGAAACAGTACAAAGTGGGCTCTCTATCAAGAGCAGTGATTCTCAAGGTGGGGGCGGAGGACCCTCAAGGGGTGCTTTTATATCTTCATCAAAGATATAAAAAGCACAAATCTTATCAGATGAGGGACACTGGGACAAAATCTTGTGGTCTGTGGTCTAATTTGTGTCAGTTTAGGTGTCCTTGATGTGAAAAAGTTTGAGAAGTACTGGTCTAGAGGAACTGAGACTCACCAACAACAGATGAGCCTGGCAAACAAAATAAGCAAATTCAAGACATCACCCACCTATTAACATATTACTTTGACAGTTCTTGAGACAGAAGTATTAATCTAAAAAACTGTGTCATCAACCCCTGCCACTTGGAATTAACAACATGCTAAGTTTCCCAGTAAGTAACAAACAAGAAAAAAATAACAATAAAATCTGGACAAACTGTACCTGTCAGACTTCTTGAGGTTCAATGCGACAGTTTTTGGTCTGTTTTCCCTTTGCAGATCCTCATATTCTATGGCTTCTTGCAATTTCACCTTAAAGAAAATTAATCAACAGAAGAAAGGTCACTCAATCTGTTAAGAGGAACAATTGAATTTTGGGCATTTATGTATAGCTACAGAGCCACCATACCTTCTTCACAGGAGGTTGAAAGAAGTCAGAATCCCTAGAGTTTCCATCTGTGCTGCTTGTTTCACTGGCTTGGTCTGTTGGTGTTTCCCTGTAAAATATGGTGCAGTTAGCAAATAGGTAAACACACTGAGCAGGTTATTGGTAGTTTTTAAGAATGTATTTTCTTTACCCCTTGCGTGAGCCTGCTGCCAGCACCATGGCACTGTGATGGTTGAACCGCTTTATAATGGCATAGTTGCTGCTCTCCTTCACTGTCCTGTTTGCATTGGAAGTTGAGGGTAGTGTTGTGCAAACTCCATAACCCTGTGTGACAAAAAATAAGTCTTTAAGGTAGAAGCAGGAAGTGGAAGAACAAAGCTTTACAAATAAATGATTATTAAAAAAACAAGATGTGGCTGTGGCTGCGGCTGGCTGATCATCTCACTTAATCTCACCTCATCCAATGTTTTATCCTCTAACGACAGGAGGTCAACCAAAGGATTCTTCACTCCTTGAACCACCATCGATTTTAACCCTGCATGAGACAGATATAAAACTTTAACTTAGAAAAACAGACTTGTGGCTGTGTGCTTTACTTTGCAGTAATGAAATAATATATACCACTAGAAAACCCTCCTACCCTTTTCATCTTGCTTGGCACATTCTGAGAAGATATCCTGTGTTCCTGTGTTGATGCGGTCTCTGTGAAAATAATGGGACTGGAAAAAGCGCGTCCAGAACTCCTTCTCCGTCAGGTTATGAGGCACATTTTCATTATACTTCTGCTTCACTGCAAGTACAATACAAGTTGATATAAATGTATTTAGTCCAGTCTTATATGTATCAGATCAAGAACACCAATGGCACTTTCATTATCAGTCACTGAGGTGACCAGCAATATAATACCCTGACTAGCTAAGGACAAAAACCAGCTGATTACACAAAGCCATTCGTCCTCTCTGGTTGACAGTGTGTTCAGTAAAATCTGTGTTGTGGTCTGTAGTTCTGACCTTGTAGCAGCCTTTTCCTGGTCTATAATTACTGATGCAATTGTTGGGCTAACTTCAAAGTGGAGATGTAACTGTTTACCTGCGGGGTATGTTCTGAAGATGGATTCAATAATGTCAGCTGTCAGATTATACCTCAAGCCATTGCAACCATCTGTCTGAGGTCTAATGTCTGCCTGTAATACATGAAAAAGACCTCTGTTAACATTCAATAGTACATTGTTATTGCTTAAGTTGTCAATAATTAAATCAATTATGAAAATTAAGATTAGGTTGCTTTCACAATCTGAGGTGTAACTGTGACAGGTGTGATCAACTCACCAGAAAAGCTCCAGATATGCCGACTTCCTGTTTGTTGTTGTATAGTGCGGGGTCGGTGGTGTTTACACCCCCTAACCTGTTGGCCCAGAATTCCTCAGCACTGATCACCTGGCTCACAACGAGATCTTTATATAACTGGAAAAGCACCGGATCTTCTTGAAGCATTCTAGAGGAAAAAAATAGTAATATTTTACAGACAACCACAGTTGCTTGAGATTTTAGACCCAAGAAAATTCTTAATGAATCAATTGCCGTAACTTCTTTAGTAATGTCAACATGAGGACATTAATTGTTAATTTCATATTAAGTTCAGATAACTGCAGTAATTTACTGTAATCCATCCTTACACACCAGGAACAGACATTTAAACTACATCATGAACTTACAACATATACAATTCCAGTTTTCAGTCTGATATGATAAAATCAAAATTAGATCGATATAAACTCAGTTCCTATGACTAAGAACCAAGGACTATTACCTACTACTACCAAGGATCTATTTATATCAGTGAGGCTAGAATACAAATTAGAAACACCTGTCAGTATAACACAAACAACAGCCTCCAAAATTACCAAAAAGTTTAATCAGGGTATGACATACACATCGTGTTACCTAGAGCAATAATCGGCTTTGGTTACACAGACAACACCCTGTTAGTAGGATTAAGTCATAGTTGGTTTTGGTGTTTTTTATGTCATTTATTGACAATAACAGAAAATATAGAGGACTATCTTGTGAAAACAGCTGAGACTCACCTGTTTTTCTCCTCTAGTTCCTTGTTGGCTTTCTTCTTGAACTTGGGCAGTAGCTGCTGAAGCAGTTCCTTAGCAGCATCTCGGTCTTTGAGTGCAGTGCTCTCATTGGAAAAGTGGAATGTGGTGCTCTCGCCGGTGTGAAGAACCAGCTGGAGCTGAACTTTGGATTTACCATCTGGGCTGATCTTCTGACCTGTACAGAGAAGAAATAAAAGTGCAGCATGAGAACACCACCAACGCATCGTTATCACTGCACTAGATGCTACATGGTGGTGTCCAGTACTCACAGCGAATATCTGCATATAGGTGACTGACTGTGAAGCGGTCCTTGCCCTCTGGACCCCAGGCTATACGTTCAGCCATCAGATAAAGTGTGCCATCCTGCTTCCTCTGACGAACCTTTTTCACCACCAGCAGCACCTCCTCGGATAGTGATGCCATGGCCCAAAAAGAGAACTGAAAAAACATTTAAACTGTTGATGGTTATCATCAATAATCATGTCCCGTGTACTGGATTCTGCCACAAAGATAAAAAAAGATGAACAGGGCGTTTGATAGAATTGTGTTTTACCTCTTAAACATCTGTTTAGCGCTATGACAAAACCACCCAGTCGTTACTGTGTGAGTGGTGCAGAATTCACATTAATGAACATTACACTATGATATTTAACACTTTGTATGATATGCAAACACGAACAAATTCAGCTGATGGCACAACGTCGTAAATTTATGTTCTGTTTCCACGCCTTCATCCTCCGCTAGATACCTGAACACAAATAAGCCACTGTTCGGTTGACGGTTTTATTACATCAACTTAGCTAACCAGTTAGCTACCGTTAACAGACAAGAATAGAAAAAGCCTGAGGGGAGAAGTCGCCAGTAAACTTACTTTACCTCAAAATAAACCAATACTGCAGCGAGTACCTCGCTTTCCGTCAACACATAATCTCGAGTTAATGTGTACTTGAGTATAAAATCATAGAATTTGTAACATTAAACTGAATTTAGACTACTCTAACACTGAGCGCCCTGACTTCAGCGCCGACATGACTGCCAAGCAGAGTGTAACACCAAAAATGTTCCGGTGGGATAAAACGGTAAAATAAGAGTTCCAGTCAGAGCGGCGACACAACGACATGTAAATAACACACACACACACACACACACACACACACACACACACACACACACACACACACACACACACGTATATGTATATGTATATATATATATACATACATATACATATACATATAAAGAGACATTTATTGTTAAATGTCTTAGATTATGGTTTAATTTCTTACATAAAAATGTACTATTATTATTATTATTATTATTATTATTATTATTATTATTATTATTATTATTATTATTATATTAATAAATAATAAAATTATTAAATTGTGGTGAAGTGACAAATAACCGTAAGAAATAATGATAACACTAATATGAAAAATAATTTTAATAATAATTACGCCACTGGCTAAAATAACAACCTTTATTAAGTAACACTCATTCTGTTAAAATATGAGTTCAGTTAGGTTTAAATCCAAACTTAAAAAAGCAATATTTGATCAAGTTTCTGTCCAGACATGTTTTAAACTATGAAAAGATACACTGTTATGATTAATATTTTGGTTGACATGGTTTTCCCACATAAAAAGTGGGAAAAATGCAAAACTGGGGCTGGAACCACATCTACACTTACTTCCTCTTTGAGAAATTCTGTTTAAGGCCTTAAGCCCCGCCCACCACCGCTGCTTGGGCTAGGTTGACAGGTGCAAGAGCAGTGCCTATCAAGATGGTTAGCTGAGGAAACATCACAGAGACTCAGCAGTTTGGGCCTCAGTCAGACCCAGACAAAGTTTGTTGTCGACTAAAAGATATATCAGAATGGTAAGCTTGGTTAGGCCTATTTGTTTATGTTGTTTGTTAGCTTGTATTTGACAGTGGTTGACACAGTGTTAATGGTTGTTCTAATGCAAACTCTTGCTCTATGTACTGATAAGGTTTCAGGTTTATTAACTCCCGCAAGTTGATGGGATTGGTTCTTTAGGTTTGTGACATATAAAACCCTGGCTGTCTGAATCCGTTTTTTTTTTATTAGACTGTCATTGGTTCACTGCAGTTCCAAGGTGGAAATATGCAGTTTTGGCGTTGACTGCTTACTTCGCTCATGATGTCTTTTAATGTATAAAAAACACCTTTTAACACCTGTTAACAAGATTACAAACTCTGGTTTCTGGTTTTCATTAGAGGGGGTCTATAACAGATACCTTACAAGCTAGTACTACTATTTTCTAGCAGACCTTACGATACAATTGGTTATACTAGTAGTAGTAGATATACTGTACTGTATGGTGATAGTGATGCAACAACAGGTGAGTGTGATGCAACAACAGGTAATTGTGATGCAACATTAGGTGATTGAGATGCGACAAGTGATTGACATTATGATGCAGAGACACTTGACTGATGCAACAAAATGTGACTGTCAAGCAACAATAAGTGATTGTGACACAACAGTAGTTGACTGTGATGCAACAATAGCTATGCACATATATCTACTGCAATTTTCACAAAAGTGTCATGTGCCAACTTGAAGCACTTTATGCAAATATGCAGGGAACGACTGTTACATTCCAAATATTAAGAAATCCTTAGTATAAGTATAAACATTTTTAATACCATTATTTAAATTATTAGCCAATGTCAAAAAAATAAAAAAATAATAATGAAATCCTTATTAAGTCATGACACACTAGGTAAATGGAATAATATTATTAAATGAAATTAAAAGATTTCCCGTTAATACCAAGTAACCAATACCAAGTTAAATCTGAATGAGAAATAAGAAAAAACAAGGACACAATCATCAATAGTTTTTAAGTTTGACACATCTGATATTTGAAAAAAATAGCATGGATACTCTTAACACATCTTTATCACTAAGCTGCATTGAGTGGATCATCATTTATGTGAATGGAGCTGTTAGAAATGATGGCAGACACACAATTAAAATTTAAATTCATATTTTAAATTTATTTTTACCCATATATGATCACAATATTTCCCTCATGTCCAATGCAAAAGAAAGTACAAAGAAACAAAGGATAGCAAAGTATAACTGCTATACACCGAATATCACAACCTTGTATTTTATCTCTCAAATTATACACAGTTTAAGGAAGAGACACACCATGAAAACACCATATCATAAAGTTTGGAAAAAGGAACTACCTCTTCAAAAGCTACAAAAGACCATGACACCAATATGTGCTGTCATCATGAAACACTATCTGGACCGGTGGCCCTAAGCATTACTGACATAAAACACAAAGGTGTAACGGCTCAAAGCGATGCTCATGTTAGAAAAACCTTTCAGGCTGCTGTTTTAAACATTCAACTAATTTGCTGTAACATATCCTGTACTGGACTGTTCTCAGGTCCACGCCTTCAGCTAATGCACAGAGGTATGTCTTCAGTTTTCACATATTGAGTCTGGATTCTCTAATAGTTTTTGAAGAGGAATCATCAAAGTTTATAAGAGTACTTTAGTCAGATAAGTTTTCAGTTTCAAAGTTTTTTCATTAGTTCTTAGTACATTTCGCAACTTGGCAGCCGCACTTGTCAACCGAAACATAGGTGTGTTTTATCTTGCTGCCATCAGAGCAGATCATCTCCACCTCCTTCTTACTGGTGGCCATTTCTTGACAACATGAGCAGGAATGCATCAACTTGTTGCTCTCCGCAGAGTACCTGTAAATAAATGTTCAGTCAGGATCAGTGTCAGTGTACCACCTGCTGTTCAATGTAAATGAACATTTATCCTGCCATTATCCTCTGATACTTTCTAATAAATCTCACATTGATGAGGAAGCTCCGCAGGATCCTTTACAGGCTGCAATTTCCACTGGCACAACTGACTTGCAATTCTCTGTCTGCAGATAGGTGGTGTTCCTGTTCACTTGACAGTTGTAATGAGGAGTACCTGTGAATGACACATGAATTGTTCTTTCATCTTTCCAGAAATATTACATGTAGCACAAAACTGTGGGTACATTATCATGTCAGTGACAAAACAAAATAAAGCATAAAATATGTGGGAGGAAAAGTTTAACCTTTGAACCATTATGAATGAATTCCAGTCAGGCTGTTGTTTATGTAAAAGCAACATTATAGGTTTTGTCTGACCACAAAGGTGTAGATAAGTTTCCAGAATGAGCCTGTAGGTATCAGTCTGAGACAAATTATCATGGAGAAATTATTTATACTGCCACTATTGACACATACTGCCAAGGACTCACTTGCCAGTGGAATTATACTGATTAGGGAACCATTACTTTTGTAGGATTTTATAACATATATTATATGTAAAAATGCATTTTAAAGAAAGTTCACTGAAAAATAGTGTTTAATTAGATTTTAGTGAGTAATACTTACAGGTTTTGCAACAACCATACTTGTCAGTCTGTTCAGTTCCCTGTAATATAAACAATATGGACTGTGAAGTATACAACAGTAACAATTATACAGTCACACAAGTGTATTACCGATGCTTTTGCTCAAGGCGATATTAAGTTATTTCCTCTTCATTATTTGTGTATTTGAGCACATTTGTTGTATTTATGTCCCTCATTTTCTCTAACCATACACATCAGCTCAAAGTATTTATCATTTTAGCCCATTTAGATATATATTTTTTTTTTGGCTTGCAGTGCAAATTTTGGCCTTCTACACAATCCAAGTACATTTAAAATGTTTATTAGACTAATTAGCTTGAATCAAAAGTCTAATTTCAGAAAAGGTGCAAACAAAAATGAATAAATACAAAAAGCAGACCCTAATTGTTGTTATTCAATTTGACAAAAGCAAATTCTGAATTGTTTTTGATGCAGTTTGGATGTGAAGCGAACATTAAGATGAGTCAGCATCAGTTCAGCGATATTAACAGACATTTAGAAATAAGAATTTATGCTCCTTTCAGAGCTGGATTATACTCACAGGAATGCAGTTTTCTGGATGAAATTCAGCACATGTTGTTTGGATTTTAGAGACTATAAACTCATCCTTCACCTTTTGGCAATCATATTTGGTGCAGTTGTCACCTGGTGGTGACCAAGACTGAGAAGGCTGTCAGAAGTGTAGAAGTGGTCAATTAGTACATGTACACAATTGTAACTAATAACACAATTAAAGGTTACAGACACTGATTCTGAAGATGTTTCCATTACTATCTACTTACTTCAATAATTATCGGAGTGAGGCCTGGGAACTCTAAAACGCACTTTGTCTTTTTACATGTTCCACAACATTGTCCAGGTTGGTGTTCATACACATATCCCTATTTGAAAAAAATGCACAAATCAATATGGTCTGAAACTCTAATTGATTAAATGTATATGTAATTAGAGACTGGTAGTATCTACGGGATACTTTCATCTATCATGATAGTTTTAACCCAATCACAAAAAAGAAAACACATTTGCGGTGCTCAAAACGCAAAGGTTTTTTGTTAAGAAAAATCAACAGAAGACTTTTTCCAGAGCCAATGTTTCTCTGAATGGTCCATAAAATAGACAGTAAACAGTTGAAAATTTCTTCAGCAGCAGCAGAAACTAAATCTTATTCATCTCCATCGTTTCTGAAAGATGAGATGTCCTAAACCTGAGCAAATAAAACAAAAGATCTACAAAACTGTATGCTAAATGGATAAGTGAAAAGACATTAGTTTTGCATTTTAGTTTAACTTGATAAGCATTTGTATCATGAGGCGACATCCACAAAATTTACATCTTCAAAATAATCATCCTGTACATGTAAATAACAAAGTCTTTGCATCAACAACTATCACACAGATCAGCAGTACAGTTCAGGTAGATTTCTGAGAGTGAAGTGTATGAGTCAGCTCCCCTAGATTTACTATGTACTCTCAAGTTAAATATTTTAGTACCACATGTAACTTCACTGGGTTCAAATTCAAATGATTAAAACTGCAATACTCTTAATATTTCCATGCAAAGTACCTGTGGACAGTGTATGAAGCACTGCGTCTGATAACATTTAATCGTGTTCAACTTGCTGTTGGGATCCTGAATTTCAGTGCAGTGGCATGTTTCACATGGGTTTTTGGAGAAATCCATACCTGGCTGTAAACAATAAAATGTAAAGTCTGAGTCAATTTCATATAGAGTCCAGCAAAGCAAATATGACTCTGGTCTGACGACACTGGATACAGAAGGGCAGTGCAATATATTCTTAACAGTGCACCTTGAAAATATATATGGTATACATTTTCTTACCTTGTACTCAGTATCATTGAAGACACAGACACCTTTGGGTACTAGATTAAAAACATGTTAACAATTATGATCACATGGAAGCCTCATGCTTAGTTTAGCTTGTAAATCTTTCACTCACTAATACTTTAAGTAAATCTAAATGAAACATTTATGAAGAACTTACCACAGAGGGATAGAGCGCAGCAACTATCATTCAAGATGCGGATGTCCAACTCAAATCCAAGTTTACACTTCTGTGTTGGTGATGGACAGCGTTTGTTATCACATTCTGTTGGTTGAAAAGTAAGACATTTCCAGGGTTGGTGAGGGTAACATAAAATGAAACCAAGATAACCAACATTTGTTACATACAGTGACTGACATTATGCAGACCATAGATGGAAAATAGGTGATTATTTGTAACATAACTTAAAATAAAAGTGGGTCAATTAATTGCATAATAAGTGACAGTGATCAACAAGACAAGGTCAAAACCTTGTATATGGCTGGACCGTGTATGGTCAATGTGCGAAGTTGAGGACGTAGTTGAAAACTGTTGTGGAACTGCTGTAAACAGCTGACATCATTGTGTCATATTTGCAACACATTCAGCTAATTTTTTATTTGTGTCAGCCGGTTTCAGTTATTTATCTGTTTGCTTCTCTCCTACTCTATCTGCTAACATATCTAGTATTTTAATACAGCTGAATTTCCAATAAAGCTGTTCTCATTTACATGTTTTACTGTTTATGTTGTCCGACAACGGAACAAGTTCGAAATAGTGACTCAAATGTAGTCCATTAAGACTATATGATAACCTCCAAGCCATTTCCAAGCTGCTGCTCTGCCCTGCTAAAATCCTGAAATTATAACCATGATGCAGTCTGACAAAATCATCAAACACATAAATTAAATTTTAAATGTACCAAGGTTAGGACAGAGCTCCTGTTATCTGGGAGCAAAGATGCGGTAGTTAGTAAGGTGGTTCCAAACCAAATCAAGGGGAGAAAGTGGAATCCAAGAATCGCAGTGCAGGAGGCAGAAGCAACGCTTAGGCATACAGAGATTGTGGGTAATGTCCAAATAGGCCGGGGAGGCTTGGGGCTTGGCCC
>NW_019525235.1:471506-471915 GCF_002814215.2 Seriola lalandi dorsalis | reverse complement strand
GTACTGCCAACTCCCCAGAACCTAAAACTCTGGGTAAATGGAGACCCACTATGTTCATTGTGTTCAGGTACTGCAACTTTAAAGCACATTCTGTCAGGGTGTAAGGTTAGTCTGTCGCAAGGCAGGTATACGTGGCGACATAACCAGGTTCTAAAAAGCTTAGCTGCAGGAATTGAAGAGTTACGGAGGCAGGCAAATTTAGGAGGACCTAAAACAAAGAAAGGTGCAATCAAGTTTGTTCAAGGCAAGGCAGCTTAGAAGGTGCTTGTGATTGGGAAATGCAGGTAGATTTGGGAGGAAAGCTTCTTGTTCCCCAGGAAATAGCCATTACAAAGCTAAGGCCTGATATAGTCTTGTGGTCTAGGAGTAGAATGAAAGTATATTTCATAGAGCTGACTGTTCCGTGGGA
>NW_019525235.1:470929-471440 GCF_002814215.2 Seriola lalandi dorsalis | reverse complement strand
ACTCGTATTTCATAGTCGTTACAAATAGGAGGTATACCTTGATCTTTGTTATGACAGATTAGTCCATTTGTTGGGTCGCATGTTACTTTTTGTTCCAAGTCTTTCAAAGGTATATCTTTGTATTCTTTTGCTCTACATTCAATTTCCAGAGGTTTACTGCAAACATTTAGATCTGGATAAGTAATTTTGTCTATGGTTTCATAATCTCCACCATTGTCAGGGTAATCATTGTTTATCCAGTCTGACCAATTACAACGAAAGCAGTCAATGGTTGTTGTGTTGGTTGGTGTTTCTGTGATTGTTGTAGTGGTGGTGGGTGTTTCTGTGATTGTTGTTGTAGTGGGTTTTTCTGTGGTTGTTGTGGTTGTTGTTATTGTTGTAGTGGTGGTGGGTGTTTCTGTGATTGTTGTTGTAGTGGGTTTTTCTGTGGTTGTTGTTGTTGTGGATTTTTCTGTGATTATGGTTGTAGTGGAGGTGGGTTTTTCTGTGGTTGTTGTTGTTGTGGTGGAGG
>NW_019525235.1:409357-470909 GCF_002814215.2 Seriola lalandi dorsalis | reverse complement strand
TGATGATGGTGTTGTTTGTGGTAGCATAGGCAAGATAAAGAAAATAGTCGTGGTGTGAGGAGCAGTGATGGCTGGCATTAGGGGAGTGACTCTGGGACGCCAGTGATCACTGTCTAGCCTCCTGGAGGTGTCGTGGGACCAACTAGACGAAACACTGGTGAAAGGAGGTTCCCACCTGATGACCCCAAAGACATGTTAGTTATCGCTGCTCATTAGTCTGTACAGCTAAATTAATAGTTATCATAGGACATGTTAAGCTTAGGGAGCTATTCACTGAGTCTGGTCCATTTTCTGTAGCACAAGCTTTGTGTTTATCTTAAAGACAAAGACTGTGCTGTAATTTTGCCTATATGTACTTGTAAAATTATCACTCATAATCACTCAACTCTATTTCAGTCAGTCAGTCAGTCAGTCAGTCAGTCAATCATCTGTGATTATAATTCTCATGATGATTAAACTGTTCTACCTCTCTCTTAAACACTGTCAGCAGATGTAGGAGTGGTGTTTCAAATCACTCACCACATGTCAGTCTCTCACAGCAGTCCACTGTGCGGTTCACCAACACCTCACCCACCTTGGTACAGATAACTGGTTCTTGAGTGGGACATGTGAGAGGCTTACACTGAACACTCAAAGTGTTCTGATCACAAACACACTGCTGACAGCCACTCTGCCAAGTCTCACCAAGCTGTTTGAGTGATGGAACAGAAGTGTTGTTATGACAGCAACAAATACACTGTGAATAATAAGAACGCAATGTAGTGTTTTCATGCAAGGTAGCATACCTGCTTGGGTTGGCCATCAGGTCCAGTGCAACCTTCAACATAAAAACACTGAGTTTACCTGCACATTCATTCAATCACAAAGAATTAGATTTTTCTTCACCAAAGAAAATGCTCTTACAGGAAGTGACACAGATGTCAGAGTTTGAACTGAATAAAGTCATCCCCTCTAGGCAGAAGCATCCCTCAGTGAATCGATTAAAGGCAGTGTTCTGTTCAGCTTTTTCTCCCTGGAATTGTTGTGCATACTTCTCATTGTATCTAAATGTGAAGACAATTGATGGTGAAAATTACACATAATAATTTCAGGAATAAAATGATAAATGATGTGTATAATGCAGTGCTAAGTATTGATTGATTGATTTATTTTTTTGTCATGCTAGCAGCGAGGCTTTAGGGATAGCAATGTCTGTCTGTCCACTACTTTGGCCCAGGATGAAATATCTCAACAGTTATATTAATTGCCATGAAATGTTGCGCAAATGTTCATGGTCCCCAGATGATGAATACTAATGACTTTGGTGATCCTCTGACTTTTCCTCTATTGCCACAATACAGTTAACATTTGTGGTTGTAAGTTAAAATGTCTCAACAATCATTTGATAGATTGCCAAGACATTTGATACAGACATTCATGTCACCATCAGGATCAACTGTAATCACTTTGGTAATCACTTGACTATTTTTTCTAGCACCACCACTACATCAAAATTGGAATTTGTGGTATATACTTTGGTTTATGACCAAATATCTGCTTAACGTCAGCATGTTAGCATTGTCATTGTGAGCATGTTAGCATCCTGATGTTAGCATTTAGGTCAGCTTAAGTACAGCCTCTCAGAGGTGTAAGCATGGAAACTTAGCCTTGTTAAATTACAAGCTGCTGACATTATTTAATTTGTGATATTGCATAAATAAAACTGAGGGATTACCTTGCATTGCAAGTTGGTACAAAGCTTGGTCCACAAGGCTTGTAGACTTTATTTTCTGGACATTTATATTCTACAATAAGAGAAAGTGGATTTAAACATGAAAAACAAGGTAATCAGGACATCTGAGAATAACATTATTTGATTTCTACTGAAACAAAACCCTCCTACCACACTGTCCATTCGTGATGCTCCTCCAGTCTACACAGACAGATGCTTCAGCACACAACATTGCATATGCTTCCAGACTGGAACAACCCACAGTGGAATTTGGCATGTGGCAAACATCAAATTTACAAGCCTCATAAAAGGACTCTGGTGCGATGACTTTGTGGCATTTCTCAAACACCCTTAATGTACAAACCGAAAGAAAGTAGGGTGTTATATCGAGTTATACTGCTGAATGAAGTGATATAATGTGTTCATGTTTATTCTGTAAATCCTTACTTGCTGATCAAAATTTCACAGATATCAGGTTTGCAGGTTGTTGGTGTAGGTGTAGGTCCTGGTGTTGGTGGAAGAGACGGTACCTCACAATATGGCTTATTCTTGTCGGGTACATGCCAGTGATTTCCCATCTCAGAGCATGAGGGATGAATCTGGCCATTTGGTAATCTGCAGTCATTTTTCCTGTTATTGTCACAGGTACCTTGTGAAAATAAATATGAACATGGCAGATATTACAACTCATTTGTTACATTTGTTAAATCCAACGGCAGTTACATCTATGAACGTAACATGCACCCTCATTTGCTTTTCACAAAGTTTATGCTAACAAATTGTTATCAGCTTACCACACTGTCCCTCTGTGTTGTTGTGGAAAAGGGTAAATGGCAATTCAATGGCGGAGCTAAGTCCTTTGAATGTCACTTCTGCATCAATTGCCGGGATTCTCAAAAAAACATGAATTGCTGTACTTGTGATGATGAAGTCTTTATTAGAGTAAGTTGGGAATACCCGCTTGCCGTTGATGTGCACCTAAAGAATTGTAACATTTGTAAGAGTCTTTCTAAACAGGTCTCAGGTTTATTCAGATTCACCATATATAACACAAGACAAAACATTTACTTCAGATTAGCATTGCATATCATTTGATATATTCAAGTTTTTTTGTAGCCATAGTTACCAAGTTTACGGTCTTTGGGATTCTCTCCTGTGAAAGATTAATTTCATACTCCTTGTAAAACACAGTCAAGGCTTTAGCACAGGTCACAGTTCCAGAGGCATCACAGTTTTCATTGTCGATGAGAATCTTAAAATTGTGTTTGGGAATGATCTCTTTGACCAGGACGTATGTACAATTTTTCTGGAAACTGTAGTCTTGACCATCAAATGTCTTATAATGAGGATCTCCCCAGACAGAACAAACACCTGTAAATATTAGATTGAGATAACATTGCATGTTACGTCAGAGAAAACTATATATTGCGTTTTGCTGCATGAATGTGCAGCAGTCTTATGATGCTGCTTGAACGTTAAAATGTTTTCGTCTGAGCTTACATCTGCAGCTGTAGTGAAAACAGCAGCCTGCTTCATCATAGACCTTAACTGGTTGGTACCCATTTTCGCATACAGGCATGGTCACGCTTTCACATGGCACATGTTCTGTGATTACTTTACCATCGTCACATGTTGCTGTGGTGCAGTTGTTTGACTTCCATGACTCGCCATGCTGTAAATGGCAAAGTAGTGCTTTAAGCAAACTAAGAATAGCAAAAGAAATATTATGTTTGAGCCCCCTAAGTAAATATATGCATATTTCATTTTTAATATATACATCTATAATTTTGTGAAATTCAAGAAACAAGGGAAAATGTACTTAGTAAATATAATGGTAAGTTGAATTGCAGTATATGCAAGTGTTATGTCTTTTAGTGACATATAAATCGCTGAGCAATGTCATATTACTTACCTGTAAAATATTTTATTTTTTGGAGCTATTTGTTTATTTATGTGTTTGTGTAATATCTCTGTCTGGTTTTGTATGTTGTGAGTTGTTGTTATGGGATGCTTGAATGTGTTTTTATGTTGTCTGTTAATTATGTGATTGGACAGAACAGCGTCACCTTTGATTAAGCTAACTGGGACCTTAATGAATGAAAGGAAATTAAATAAGACAACAATTGGCCTTTGTTCTAATGTGTTCAAAGTAAATGTTTATATAACTGAATTTGAATACCTTTCTAGGCGGCTTTAGATATGAACAGTCTTTGAAAGGCTTCAATGTGGATCCTGTCATTGTACTGACTACAGTTGAGCCACTTTGTGTTGTAGTGGCAGGGCTTAATGTGGTGGTGCTAGTTGCTTGTGGAGTAGTGAAGTGACATGGTGTAGCATGCTTCTCAACACTGCATGTTAAACTGCAGTATGCAGTGAAACACCAGCCTTCTCCATCAGTCTTGTTGTACATGAAACTACCTATATGGGGGGAAAACAATGAAGTTAGATCAAAAGCCAGGGTTGCTGTTGTCCTTTTAATGCATTTTTGTGAATACAAGTCTGACCACATTAATGTAAATAAAGTGGATGCTTAAATGCAAAGTCTATGGGGGAAATCAATTTACTCTACCATATCATTCCAACTAAATCATAGATAAATATTGCTCCAATTGATGCATGTTTTGACCACAGCACCAGTAGGGACGAGGTAATGACCAAACTGTGGTCACTTATCCCTCCACTATGCAGGCTAACCATTAAAGGTAACTATTGCATAGATAAGGATGAAAAAACCCTTTATTGAACTGAATGAAGCCAATTGTGTTTGTTAGCATTTGTGTATTGCCTGTATACACATCAGTTTTATCATATTTGTGGACTCTGGCAACAGATCTCAGGGCAAATAGGATTTGACGTTAGAGCACAAACATGTCTCACTTAAGGTGTTCTGGTATGCTACATGGTAAGGAGAAGTGTGACTATGACCAAAATATCATTTTACTAGTATGAAAACCAAATGATGACGAGCACAAACTGAGCACATTACTTACCAGGAGAGAAAATCTGATCCAGGTACTTGCAAAAACATAAAGTTGTTCTGCCTGAAGCTGAAGAATGAGAAGTTGAAGGTGTTGCAGTTGGAGTTTCAAAAGAGAGCTTCTCTGTCGTTGAGGGTTGGGTAGTAGATTTTCCTGTGGCTGTGCTGATTTTTTCAGTTGTTTCAATAGGTGTTTCTGTGGTAGATTTCGTTGTGGTTGTGGGTCGTTCACTGATTGTGGAAGTTGCAGTTGACTTTTCTGTTGTTGCCAAGGTGGTGGACTTTATTGTACTGCTGCTTGTTCTGGTGGACATTTCTGTGATTGTTGTTGTTGTGGGTTTTTCTGTGATTGTAGTTGTTGTTGTTGTTGTTGTTGTTGTTGTTGTTGTGGGTTTTTCTGTGATTATGGTTGTAGTGGAGGTGGGTTTTTCTGTGGTAATGGTTGTAGTGGAAGTGGGTTTTTCTGTGGTTGTGGTTGTTGTAGTGATGGTGGGTTTTTCTGTGGTTGTGGTTGTTGTAGTGGTGGTGGGTTTTTCTGTGGTTGTGGTTGTTGTAGTGGTGGTGGGTTTTTCTGTGGTTGTTGTTGTGCTGGTGGGTGTTTCTGTGGTTGTGGTTGTAGTGGTGGTGGGTTTTTCTGTGGTTGTTGTGGGTTTTTCTGTGGTTGTGACAGAACTAGTGCTGGGCTTTTCTGTAGTTGTTACTGATGTTGTGGAGGACCTTTCTGTTGTAGTTGTTGGTGAAGACTTAACTGTGGTTGAAGGCTCACAAATGTTAATGCAACATTTGACTCGTATTTCATAGTCGTTACAAATAGGAGGTATACCTTGATCTTTGTTATGACAGATTAGTCCATTTGTTGGGTCGCATGTTACTTTTTGTTCCAAGTCTTTCAAAGGTATATCTTTGTATTCTTTTGCTCTACATTCAATTTCCAGAGGTTTACTGCAAACATTTAGATCTGGATAAGTAATTTTGTCTATGGTTTCATAATCTCCACCATTGTCAGGGTAATCATTGTTTATCCAGTCTGACCAATTACAACGAAAGCAGTCAATGGTTGTTGTGTTGGTTGGTGTTTCTGTGATTGTTGTAGTGGTGGTGGGTTTTTCTGTGGTTGTTGTGGGTTTTTCTATGGTTATTACAGAACTAGTGCTGGGCTTTTCTGTAGATATTGTAGTTGTCACCTTACCATGTTGTTTTGTATGTGGTGTTGATGTAAGCACTGGATTTGTAATTACTTTAGCAGTTGTTGTGGGTTTTTCTGTGATTGTTGTTGTTGAAGTGGGGTTTTCTGTGGTTGTTGTTGTGCTGGTGGGTGTTTCTGTGGTTGTAGTGGTGGTTGGTTTTTCTGTGGTTGTGGTTGTTGTAGTGGAGGTGGGTTTTTCTGTGGTTGTTGTGGGTTTTTCTGTGGTTGTTGTTGTGCTGGTGGGTGTTTCTGTGGTTGTAGTGGTGGTTGGTTTTTCTGTGGTTGTGGTTGTTGTTGTAGTGGGTTTTTCTGTGGTTGTTGTGGTTGTTGTTATTGTTGTAGTGGTGGTGGGTGTTTCTGTGATTGTTGTTGTAGTGGGTTTTTCTGTGGTTGTTGTTGTTATTGTTGTAGTGGTGGTGGGTGTTTCTGTGATTGTTGTTGTAGTGGGTTTTTCTGTGGTTGTTGTTGTTGTGGATTTTTCTGTGATTATGGTTGTAGTGGAGGTGGGTTTTTCTGTGACTGTTGTTGTGGTGGTGGGTTTTTCTGTGGTTGTTGTTGTTGTAGTGGGTTTTTCTGTGGTTGTTGTTGTGGATTTTTGTGTGATTATGGTTGTAGTGGAGATGGGTTTTCCTGTGACTGTTGTTGTGGTGGTGGGTTTTTCTGTGGTTGTTGTTGTTGTTGTTATTGTTGTTGTTGTTGTTGTTGTGGGTTTTTCTGTGATTATGATTGTGGTGGAGGTGGGTTTTTCTGTGGTTGTGGTTGTTATAGTGGTGGGTTTTTCTGTGGTTGTTGTGGGTTTTTCTATGGTTATTACAGAACTAGTGCTGGGCTTTTCTGTAGATATTGTAGTTGTCACCTTACCATGTTGTTTTGTATGTGGTGTTGATGTAAGCACTGGATTTGTAATTACTTTAGCAGTTGTTGTGGGTTTTTCTGTGATTGTTGTTGTTGAAGTGGGGTTTTCTGTGGTTGTTGTTGTGCTGGTGGGTGTTTCTGTGGTTGTGGGTGTAGTGGTGGTGGGGTTTTCTCTGGTTGTTGTGGGTGTTTCTGTGGTTGTGACAGAACTAGTGCTGGGCTTTTCTGTAGTTGTTACTGATGTTGTGGAGGACCTTTCTGTTGTAGTTGTTGGTGAAGATGTAACTGTGGTTGAAGGCTCACAAATGTTAATGCAACATTTAACTCGTATTTCATAGTCGTTACAAATAGGAGGTATACCTTGATCTTTGTTATGACAGATTAGTCCATTTGTTGGGTCGCATGTTACTTTTTGTTCCAAGTCTTTCAAAGGTATATCTTTGTATTCTTTTGCTCTACATTCAATTTCCAGAGGTTTACTGCAAACATTTAGATCTGGATAAGTAATTTTGTCTATGGTTTCATAATCTCCACCATTGTCAGGGTAATCATTGTTTATCCAGTCTGACCAATTACAACGAAAGCAGTCAATGGTTGTTGTGCTGGTTGGTGTTTCTGTGATTGTTGTTGTAGTGGGTTTTTCTGTGGTTGTTGTTGTTGTTGTTGTGGATTTTTGTGTGATTATGGTTGTAGTGGAGGTGGGTTTTTCTGTGATTATGGTTGTAGTGGGTTTTTGTGTGATTGTTGTTGTGGTGGTGGTCACGGCCTCACTTGTAAAACTTGGAGTGGGAGAGATGAGATTTGTTGTTTTGATTGTCATTTTTGTCGTTGTTGAGGTAGTTTTTTCTGTGACGCCAATAAAAGTAAAAGGGTAAATCATCAAGTCATCTTTCAAAAGTTCAAAATTCACTAACTAGGAATCTTCCACTCTTATGATGTGAAAGTGTATTTCTTACCAGATGTGCTGAAAGTAAAGGCTGTTGTTGTTGATGTCTGGGTGGGTGGAGTTGTAGGGCAGCTTCCTATATTTCTGGTAATATTTCCATCTTTCCCACAAACAGCAGTGATACAGGTTCCATCTCCATCATGTGTGTCATAGACCTTATCTCCATACTTGTATATATGTCCTCTATATGAACAAGTGCAAGCTGCAAAAAAGAGAAGGCATCATTCAAATCTTTATTGTTTTCATACCATTCATAATATTGTCTTTTCAATTAATTTGTACATTATGTAGCTTTGTCATTGAGAACTGAGGCAATCGGTAAAACTATAACTAGGGGTGGGCAATATATCAAATATAATTGATGTATTGCAGCTTGTCTCATGTGGAATGAAGGAAATGACAAGTATAAATTGCCACATAAGTCTTGTAAGACACCGACATTAAAGTCACATAGGCATTTCGCTCCTTATGCTTTCTCCTGTGGTGGTCTCTCTCTCACAAACACTACCCCACCCCTCCAAAGGTTTCGGTTTTATGCAATGTTGCTAGTATGTCTATTTTGCTGGAAACCTCGCATGTGATGCTTGAAAAATAGGCCACTCTAACCTTTTAAAATGGGAGCTGAAATGAAAAACGAAGACCTTAGGGTGAAATTTCTTTCTCAAGGAGTCTTGTCATTTGGTTATGTTTTCTCCCTTTTTGCAAATTTAAAATTGTTCTAATAGGAACGACTAATGAATATACAGCAAAAAAAGTATGTTTTAATTCAGACAAATGTTGCAAGGACTGGAATCATCATACTCTTGCATTTTATACATCAAGGTATTAAATTGTGCAATTATGAAGTGCTTTATAGGAGATTTCAAAATATCAAGATATATATCATATATCATATTGCAATATTATTTGTATATCACCCAAAACTAATTATAACCATAATAATGTTTATGATTCTCACCTTGGACATCATAGCTGCAATTCACCTTTGCTGAGGAACAATAACTGAAAGATAAATGAAGGAAGAAAATGTATCTTGAAAATATGTACAGTGTAAACAGACTGAATGTAAATTTTTAGCCTTATGTCTATATTTAATGTTTTCTGTCTCATTTCAAGTTATTTTCACAGTTACCTTAAAGTGGCAATCGGCAACCTTTCAGCTTAACTCCCCTTGCATTTCCAAGTGGTATTAATGTTGGTGCCGCTGCACAAAGACTGGCTCAAATATAACTGAACATAGTAAGTTTAACTACTGCTTATTTTATGAAAGGCCACCGGCAGAAAATGGTTTCTTTGTTTATATTATCAAATGGACAATGAATCAAAGATATAAGAATTTAGAAGAACAACAACTTTTTAACCTTTTAAGAATTTGAACTTGAAACCTCGATCAGTGCAATGATGTAGGCAGAGTAAAACGCCTGGTTGTATTAATAAGTAGAAATAAGGCCAACTGAGTGTCGGTTTGGAGCTCTCTAAGAAAGCCATCGGGACTGCTTTTACTAACCCTATCAATCTATTTACCGACCCTCTCTCCAGTCCTGGTGGATAAATCCAGGGCTGAATTTTTGTCCTAGTCCAACCATGGCTTTCTCCATCGAGTTAATGCCTATCTGAGGTTCACTCTTGTTTTACCTCAGTTTCTGTCACTCTCTGTCCTCACCTTCTTTGCCTTCTCCTACAATAAGGCTCTTTTATTTCACCAGGTTTCCACAGTTACTGATGACTACTGGGGAAAACAAAGGATCTATCCTCTTTCTGTTTTGGTTGCACAGCAGCAGACGTGCTTTTTTTGTGCTGTAAATTGAGTCTTAATTTTTTCATGAAGTTTTATGCCCAGTGGCGGGAAGAATTGCATAGTGGAAGCTAGGCTTATAGGGAACCGATCTAAATGCAGATAGCATCATTATTCCTTAGCTATTAAATTTTGAAATCAACATTTACTTTACAATGATAAGATGAAGTAAAAACTTGTCTATTGCCACTTAAATTTCTTTACTATATAAATACATATAAGGAAAGCTACTGTAATAGTTTTCACTCTATATAGTTGAAGAACATGACTGTGTGACACAAGTGTACATTATTTCAGTATAACAGCTTTTAAAAAATGTATAGGTTATCATTAATTATTATTGATTAATAATGATAAATAATTATTAATTTTTCACCAACTCTAGCATTACTAAGGAAGTTTTCTTACCAGTTGTGACAGTTTTCCTTTGGAGGCATGAATTTCCCATCTTCGTAATGTTTTCCTTCATCATCATAGCAGCCACATTGCTCCTTTGATACACACTTCATGGTAGCTTCATTCAAATAAGGTCTTTCAGGTGGGCATCTTGGATAGCACCCTTAAAAAGTTACATGTTAAATTAAACTGCAAAACTAGAAAAGAACAGGTGCTGACAAGGTGCTGCTAAACCGCCTCAGTAGAAAAGACCATTCATGGTCAAATATTTCTCTCTAAATAATAGTAGCCTTAATTATACATATACTATCCCTTTCATGTCATTTGTACCTTCTAATGCTGGGATTTGATTGTAGCATATTCCTGAGGGATTCCTGCATGTCTTCATGCAAGGTTTTCCACAAGGCTCATAGTGCCATTCACACTCTCCATCAGGGTTGTAAAAATCACAGAATAGAGCTAATGGAACAAAAGAAAGGGACATTAATATAGTTATTCTCATACTTAATTAACATTAACTATGAAACCTTTATAATACAATGAGTGTCAGCTTTAATTTGAAAACTATATTATTAAAGGTTCTGTAAAAGAGAGACTATGTTCTATGTAAAGATTAGCTAAGTGTAGTAATGGCGTCCTTAGCAGACAACAAAGTGTGTGTGTTGTAATCTGAGTTTCTCTGGTCTTTGTTTTGGTAGCCAGCAAGGGCGGATCTACAGGGCGGGAAGGGGGGGCAGCTGCATCCCCACTGTAAAGCCTTGCCCCCCTAACTTTTGTGTTTTTAAAATTGTACGAAAAACAAACTGCCACTATGTTCACAAGCTTCCCAAAGCACTGAATCAAACAATGAATTGACCAAAAGTGAATCACTGTAAATGTTATCTTAGGCTCCTCAAATACTTAGCCACGGCCCTGCATCAAACGTGCAGAGTGGCGTTCACACACAGCGAGAGAAGAAGACAGCATGCTGGAGAGACCAGGAGGGTCAGAGCAGGCCACAGAATGAAGAGTGGAAGAAATAAGTGAAGAAGAAAAGGAAAAATAAGAAATTAATGTGAAGGATAAAGATGAAGTTTCAGATTCAGAGAGAGTGACAGAGGCAGGGAGTGATAAGGAGGCAGATGATGATGATAGGGAGACAGAGGGTTCAGCTGGACCACGGTATGTTGTTGTTTTATCTAATGTGTTGCCCTTTTATTTAGTTTTTGTCCTGTGTCAGTCTATATTTTTAATCCTGTGCCTGTTGCTTTTATCAGAATGTCAAACTGAATTTTTTAGAAACTACAATCACTTGGGTAGTGTGTTTATACTGGGCATGATATAACAATAAATAGTTTAAAAGTATTTTTGTGGATCTTTTGTTGAATCCATTAACATATACAGTATATGGGGATTCCCACATACTGTCCTCCCATGCCACCCTGCCAAGACCTCTTGCCACCCCTCTGTCACCCCATATAGATTTTTCTAGATCCACCACTGGTAGCCGGTCTAGTACCAGTAATAGTTTGTGCATGAGTCCCCTCCGTGAGAGTAATTTTGTGCAACCATGAATTTGTTCAGCAAATGTTGCTACTGCTAGCTGGCTAACTGCCAGCATTGCTGTGCAGCATGTCACAACAATACAAGCATTGGCTAATGGTTGTGGCTGGATTGTTTATTGTCGGCTCTCATGTACACGGTAACTTTATTCAGTTGCGCAACTTGTGTGTTTAGTGGCTGCTTTCAGTGTGCTCTGAGATGCTGGTGGTCTAGTGCGACACCTAGTGGCCGTGACAATCCTTTACAGAACCTTTAAATTCCAATGCTGATTCTGACAGATGACATAATACATGGTAATATTCATTTATCTCCTCACAGAAACACAAATAAAACACGTACGGCAAATTGTGGGAGTCCTCCATTTCACACAGGCCCTGGCCTTATTACAGACTGCTGCATAGGCTGCTACTGCTGAGCAGAAACACTCACAATCTCCCCCTGTATTGCAGGCGCATGTGTCTCTCACACAGGCATCATAATAGCTTTGGGAATCCACCTTTTTGAAGGAAGCCATTGTAAATGCAAGCAGAAGCTGAATTGTATTTTCCTTGCTAGTTATACTTAAAGCCATTCTGTACACCTGAAACTAATTACAATGACTATATATGCCATGTGACATTCATTGGCAGTTTTCTTACCTTTGAATGGCAGGCAGCAAATACTTCACTTTTGATAATGCTGCAGTGTTTTAATGCCCAGGCCTGCCTGTGTGAGTACAGACTGCAGGGATTTTTTAGCTTGTCTGCATTAGGACAGGTAGGCGACACTTTCCAGCTGTTCCCAAACTCAAGGGCTTCAACCACAACTTCTTTGTTTCTGGTGGTGAAATCATTCTTGATGTTCCCATCATAATTCCCACACAGACCACAGACTCTGCCCTGGTATAAAATGAGATCCGCTTACTTTGTAAAATGATAACCTTATTAACATGTATCTTACTTGGCTACCTGTATATCTGCTCACTCACCTTGAATGTGGAGCTGAGTTTGATCATCAGTGTTGTCTTTTTATTCCAGATGACAACAAGGCCATTCTTTGCCTCAATGACAAGATATATACCCATAGTGCTGATGTGATAGGGTATGTCCACCCCTTTGCTTTGCTCAATAACTCTGACATTTTCTTCTGAAAGAACAATTTCTTTGTTCTGAAAGAAATAAAACACGCTCATTGTAGTCCCATAAAGTTATAATCAGCATTCTTTTAAAAGAATTATTTAAATTGCATATAATAGTGTTAAATACCCCTAAGTAGAGCTTGATAGCAGTGGAGCAGATGCTTTCAGTTGTTCCACATGGGATAGTCTCAGTCACGACCCTGAAGGTGCCATTCATATCGTCCCCACAATAATCCTGCAAGATATTGATATTAGTATGACAAGATTGATTTTTGACTAATCACAAATACTAAACAAAAATATGTGCTATACCTGAGTGAAGATGTAACCACAGCCCCCATTAAAGGAGAATTTCTTTTCATCAAAAGTGATGTAATGCCCTTCTCCATATATGGTACAGGTTCCATCACATTCAAGATCTGTACACTCCCATTTTCTGTTTTTGCAGGTGCTATGATTTAAAAGGATTAATTAATGTCCATGTATGTCCTCAATTTAAAAAAAAAAAAAAAAAAAAAAGTGACTACAACAGAGAGCTGACACAGCATTTCATCAGGGTAAGATATGAAAGCTCACCAGGTATTGCAGTCCACAGTGACAGTCTGTCCAGAATCATAAGACTGTCCATTATAAAAGCAGGGACAGTCCTTCTCCTCAACACAGCCTCCTTTACCATCTGACATCAGACCAGCAGGACATACACAGCCCGAGATACACTGTGTGTTGACCTATACAGTTTAATAGTAGAGTAGTTAACATGTGATTCTGCTGCTTTAGCATACATGTATAGAATATTCATTAATAGTAATGCGCTAGTGTTAGTGATATTCTTACACATTCTGTGTCCAGAGTCTGACAGCTTTTTTGGCACTCTGATCCCTTGTCACCTGGCTTTGCACTGGAGCAGCTGAAGAAAACCATTGGATTGGCGCATGCTGATGACAATGATAGTGTGTTACAAAGGACATCACCATATAGCTTTCATACTTCGCTATAGTAGGAATACTATGATGGGGTGAGTGCTTTGTACCTACATTCATTTTTGTGGATTCCTGTACAGTTTAATTTTCCACCATGGCAGGAGCTAGAATGCATAGAAAGACAAACAAGGTGGACAATGAAGAGAAATACATTTTCTTGTTAATTCTTGCCAGTTGTTGCTCAGTTTCTTGCTGATACTAAAACTCAAACAGTGGTTCCCAATTGGTCTATCCTTGAGGATCTGCAGTTTTCCTTAGGCCACGTTCAGACTAATTTGTGCCCTACATGAAAGAAACGCAGACCTCTGACTCATTTGAATGCAGACAGGCTGTCAACACAGTGGTGGTGCTAACACAGGGGCTCGGGCAGACCAACAGGGTCACTGAGTCAAAAAAACATGGTCTTTGTCTACACATAGGCTAACTTGACTGCAACAAACAGAAAACTACATTGACATAGGGAAGTTTAGTGATTCCAGTTCAACAGACACAACAGTGTTTCTGGAAATGCCTGTGTCCAGTGAAATCAATCCCTTGAGAAGAAAGCCATGCTGACACAAGGTCAAACCCCTGGATCTTCCTCCTGTCCACTGAACCGCTGTATTACCAAATTAAATCAATACCATTGCAATAAAAAGTGCAATTATGGATTAAAAACCATCAATATTGAAACTATTGCATCAGCAATTAGCAAATTCAAGCTTACATAACTCTTCTTACAGCATAATATGTCAATAGGCCCAATAACATCAATAGAGGGCTAAAGCATTTGTTTTGTTGAAAATAATAGAAGAAAAGGTTTAAGAAAAGTTGTTTACAAGTTAAACTTAAGGCAAGGCCGGTAAGGATCGCACTTCACTGAGTACAATATACTGAGGGGTTTTTGGGTTAATCATCACTCGCTTGTCATGTTTCTGTCAAGCAGTTAAGTTGTGGAAAACACTTCCACCCCTGCAATTAGCAGTGGAGATCCCAGAGGGTCTGCCACAACATGAAGGGCAACCATTGCTGGGCTACTTATTTTGAAATGCTGCACTCTTTAATGCAGCAAGTCACTATTTAGTGATTTTAGTTTTAAAAATAACACTGTACTGGACGTACTCTGCACTTTAAAAGTGAATGAAGTTGACCCACAATTCACTCAGGAGACTCTGGCTGAGAGGTTAAGGCGCCAACCATTAGCTGCAACATCTCCGGTTCTTCCTCCTGCCATGGACCTTTGTTGCATCGTGTTCACCACCTCTCTCCTCTCATTTCATCTCACTACGATCAGCTGACTAATAAAATGCCCAAAATATTACAATAAAAAACATTGTTTTGCTTAAATTTTACAAGAAAACTTGTGAAATCCTCACCAAGTTTGTCCATGGACCCTGATGACGTGCCTGGGCCGCACCACTGTGTCTCCCATATGACAAGAGCATTGTGAGGCTGAAACACACTCCCCCTTCTCATTTAGGTAAGTTCCTTCAGCACAGCCACAGCCATCAAGTGGAGTAATTTCAACCTCACATGTTAAATCTGACTGACTAAGAGAGCGACAGGTGCGACCACAGCTTTTCATCTGGTAGTCGTACACCAAAGTAGAAGGGCAGGCACTTGTGTATTTCTCTGTTGAAAGGAAATATATCGCTTAAGGTTTGAATACTATAAATAAACACCAATTTCCTTTATTGCACATTTTTATATTTTGAGTAAAACTTACGGCATGTGGTGTCCCTCCATCCATTCAGTAAGACACCTTCAGCAGCACATGCATGGACATAGGACGATATGGCAGCACACATGCACTCCTCACTCTTTTCACAGGCGCAAGTATCATAAATACAAAACTGCAGAGAGAAGCGGCAACAAGCTTAATGAATAGTTGAAATGTACAGTTGTTCAATAAGCAACATAACACAAATACATTAATACACACACATTAGACTGTATACAAAAAGAAATCACTGCTTACAGCCTGATAGTTTTCTGGGTTTATTTCAGAATGGCACTTGGCAAAAATCCCCTTTGGGTCTGACAGCAAGGAGCACCAGTGTTTGGCGTATTTCTCTAAAAGAAAGCAAATAAACCTGTTTACTGATAGAGGGCTTTGAAGAATGACAATAAAATATGGAGCATACTGTCTGCGACCTACCCCTGTCAACGCTCAAAATGCAGGGGTCCCCTAGCATGTTTGTCATATCGGGGCAGCTTGTTTTGGTCTTCCATGTGTTGGCAAATGTCCCAGCCGTTCCCTCAATCAATCCATTTGTGGTTTTGAAGTCGTCAGCTCCAACATCATTAAAATCTCCACAAAGGCCTGAAAAAAGATACTTTGACTTTATACTCACTGAAGTACTCACTGCAAAAGGTTGATGTTTTATACTACTATCAAAAGTGCTCAAGAATTAAAACACACCATTGAGTTTTCCCTTATTGGACACACTGGCTTTGATGTAGATCTGCATAATGGGTGTGAGCTGAATCTCAAGATCAAGCCCGTAGGTGGTGTGGATAACAATGAAGAATGTCGATGGGCTGAAGACTGTTATGTCATCTGTGAAGGAAAAAAACATTTTCACATTGAATAAAGAGACTTTTACTTTACTCAGCAATGTCAACATCTAAACATACAACTAACAGAACGGGTCCCTCACCCATGAAAAAAGGCAGTTGAGAGACCATTTTGTTATAAAAGAACTGTCCGTTGGCTTCAACTACAATCATCTGCTGCGGGAAAAAATGACAAAAAAACATCAGGAAACATATTTCCACACATTACACGTTATTAAGAGAGAACCATAGTATACTGTAATATTACCGTGTGTTTTGGCAGCATTAGAGTGACTGCAGACAGGCAAGTTGATTTGTCTGATTTTTCACATTTGACCAGGTCACCAAGGACAGTGAAAGTCCCATTAGTTTCCTAAAGTCAAGAGGATTGAAATATATTTGATTACAAATTGTTCTCTTATTTACCTGTACTTC
The DNA here is from genome assembly GCF_002814215.2 of Seriola lalandi dorsalis. Lineage (NCBI taxonomy): Eukaryota > Metazoa > Chordata > Actinopteri > Carangiformes > Carangidae > Seriola > Seriola lalandi. The sequence goes on along the minus strand of NW_019525235.1, from coordinate 454,434 downwards.
AATTTTGTGTACAAAGGATAAATGAATTAGTTTGAATTCCTAACCTTGGAGAGGACATAAGAGCAGTCTCCATGGAAAGTATATGTTTTGTCATCATAGGTGGAGATGTGGGAGCCCCCCAGTATGGAGCAGATACCAGGACAGTTCAAATCCTTGCAGCTCCACTCACCCTTAGTACAGGTGCTGTCAACAGAGTATAGTTAGTTCAACCGGACAGACAATCTTAAATACACATGTTGTAAATATAAATATAATGAAGTTAAGAAAGTGATTACCATTCATGACATGCCCTTGAGTATGTTTCCCCTGGTTTGTATGGCTTGCCATTGTGTAAGCAGGAGCACTGATGGACAGCAACACACCCACTTTGTGTAATGTCATCAAAGACAGTCCCTTGGGAGAAATATAATGACATGCTTAGTTCTTAGACAAAAAGTAAAATGCTCTACATTTATATTGCAAAATATTTTGCACTTATTTTATTATCAGTGTCCCAAATGTGCAGAACACCGTAGGTGTCATGGGAAAATTACCAAATAGCTTTTCAATTACTTAATTTGTGTTCTCAGTCAATAATTTGTTTGCACAGATTAGTAGAACATAACAAACAATATTTTTGAAATATTAACACATGTTAAAACGTTTTGACAGATAAAAGCAGACTAAATATTGAGCATATCCGTACAAAATTAAAACAAAACTGCATTTAATACAAGCACCTCGTTTAGATTTCACTGTCCGTTATTTGACAACTGACACCATTTACAGTATCTTGCAATACATTAGGCAACAAAGTAATAATTATGCACCTAACTGATTGCAGCCAAACCTATGTCCAATATACTGCAGCATCGCAACTGTATAAAGCAGTGGCTCTCAAAGTGATCTGTGGCTTGGGGACCCCTAGGGGTACCTGGGGTTCTTAGGGGACCCAAGCAAAAGAGGAATAATTTATTTTCACTATAATTCCCAACGACAGAATGTATGACTATTTTGGTCATGGGTTACAAACAATTTCTATAATAAAACATCTAAAAGCAAAAATCTTATCAAATGGGGGTCCTTGGTCTAATGTGTGTGAGTGTAGGGGACGTTGAAGTGAAAACATTTGATAACAGTGTTGAGGGGACAAGGAAATGGGCGGACTGGGTTCATTACAACAAATAAATGTCTGTGATCTTAATGTTTATAGATCGTTGATGCAATAAAATTCGGATGCACCAATTTTCCTGTAGCCAGGCTAGATACATGGAATACAATGATAATACCTTTACCCGAAATCAACTATGAGAGGGCAACAAAACTGAATCCTACAGGCCATTTCAATAAAATCGTATTTGAAAAGATATGACAGGCTAATTTCTACTAGACAGCAGCTACAGCAGGTTGAGAAATACAGAGCCAAGATTTATCATTTTAGTAATTTTAGTTTCTGATTGTTTTGGTTCTGCTGATTTGTTTTGTCCTTATATCTGCTGTCTGTCTCATTGGGCTCATGTCTCACCCATGTCACCGCTATAGTCTACTGGGGCCGGCCTCGTCTAGCAGCAGCATCAAAGGAAAAGCCAGTCTCGTTTCGTAGAATGTTTTCATCCATGTTTTTTACGCACCGATACACAAGCTAGGGGTTAAGTCTGCTGGACTCTTAACATGATCTGTGCTGGTTTTAACATCAGGGAACTTACCGGGTGGACAGAAGCATCCATCTATGCAGTGATCCTCACACATTTGGCTTCTGTGGGGGTTGCTGCAGGTGTCAGTACAGGGACTACCACATTCTTTGTACTCCATGTTGAAGGGGCACGTTCTTGCTGTTTAGCACATAAAAAAAAATGCACATCAGAAACACTGATTTTGATAAATAACTACCCTGAACCAATTGAAGCTTGAACATACATGTGTTCTTGGTTGCTGCTCTTACCACATAGTTGTGTGGTTTTCCATTGCTGTGGTTTCCCGCCTGTGTGAGCACACTGACGGGAGTATTCTGAGATGGTCGAACACAAGCATGAAGTGCTGTTGCTCTTACAATGGCACAGGTCCTTTGCACAGGCTTTGATAAAGGAGTCAGTATCAATCAGGTTTTGACAGCTGAGGAAGGCAGGTCCTGACAGCAGGTTCTTGCAGAGGTCTTTCTGTGGGTCAAAGTATATGATGTATTTAAATTGTACCTAAATGTTGTGTATGAAATTATATAAAACAAATCCATTTTCACATACCTGGTCTGCGCAGGTCTTTGTAGCTGTAGAGATTTCTTCACAGTTTTCAGTGGGACCATTGACTTTCCAGACCTCCCCATAATCCTCAGGAGTAACAGAATCCCCTGTAGGAAAAGAAAGAGTTTATGTAAAGACTAATTTTGTACAATTCCGTTTCTTTTAAGATTTATTATTTAGTATTTACCTGCTCTGATGAACTCATCATAAATCTGGACTCCGTTGAAATCACCACACAGGCCACATGTCTGATTCTTGAATTTTGCATCCAGCTCAACCTTTAAACCAGTGAAAATTAGATATGAATAAACTTGACAATTAGTATTATTTAATTTTTGCTTGTCATTATTTGTAGTCTGATGAAGCTGCCTTTCTTTTTTGTGTTCTACTATACCACAAAGAATTTCATCATCTACTGGTGAAGGACATGCGATTCAGTCACACACATTTTGTATACAGGTTATCATCAACACAGTGTGTCAGGTTCAGTGCAGTCATAGACAGAAGAAATGTCATCGAGCAAGACACTGAATCTTCACAGTTCTTTATTTCACCTTAATCTGTTCCCTAATCTCTGGATTAGCAGTCAAATGGAATATTGTGTATGTATTTTCAGAGCTCAGTATATACGCTTATTTGTAAGCTATCAAAATAATCAATATCAGATATCATTTATACGCAGGGGTGAAAACAGGCCGGTACGGTCCGGTACTGCGTACTACTAAAAGATTCAGTGGTGGTACGCAGAAGGCTACCGATGAAAGGTGAAAGCAGCTGTCTGCCCAAAACCCGCATTCAAAAAAAAAGTCACGGTCACATTTTCAGCGAAAGACACACACACGCGCCAACGTTATGTCATGACTAATATCGTTTAGCAGGCATATGTTTGTTGTAAAATCTCCCGAGTAAAATGTGTAGTAGAATATCTTGTTATGTTTCATGATATTCTGTCTTATTCCAACAATACAGGCAGCTGTTCAGACAAGCTGTGTGTGAGACGACGATCAGGGATCACTCTGCAACTCACTCTGCAACTCACAGCGCCTGAGAAAAGTGCCTTTGATTTATTGCTCTGGCGCGCTCGAGACCACGGACTCTATTCATGTCGTTTGCACCGGGACAGGATGATACGAAGGAGTACTAGGGCCATGGATGAGAAATAATGAGGGGAGGAAGATTTTTTTCACCATGCACTTCGAGAAAAAAGTCGAACTGATTCAGAAGAGGAGGATTTTAATTTTAATTTTGCCTTTCGAGATTAAAGTCGACGATATCAAACATGTTATTGATAGCGTATATTATGATAATAATATTTGGCTCATAAACACAGTCTAGTTGTCAGCATTAGGACTTTGAAGAGATTGTGCCGAAAACTTCATCTGTTCAGAAGGAAAAACTACACAAGCTTGCGAGAGGTGGCCGCATTTGTGCAAACTGAAATAGCGGGTAATGGACAAATGCAAGGATATCGATAGTTACACCTGCGTGCAATTCAGAGGGGATATTTTGTATCACAAGACACAATAAACCTGTGGAGCTCAGGCGGGCGCGGCGTCTGAGACGCAGACATCCATCCAACGCGCTGTGGCACATGGATTCGTACGATAAGCTGAAGCCGTACGGCATTGCTATCAATGGTGATATTGATGGTTTTAGTCGCTATGTAGTGTGGATGGAGGCTTACAGAACAAACAACGACCGCAAAGTAATAGCAGACTACTTCATCACATCCATTGCGCGCTTGGGAGGAAGCCCGGAGCGACTGCGCGCTGACAGAATACTCCTTCGTAATTAACCATTGAAACAAATCATTGTTATACAGTGTCAAGTGTTTCTATTTTCTTTCTACTCCAAACAGATATTAAAATATTGAATGCTTCTTTTTTTTTGTCAGGGATACATGAAGTCCAGGAAAGAGGGAAACAATATGATTGAGTTAATATGAATTAACATACCCAGAGGGAGTCTTCTTGATTCCACATGATGACCAAACCCAGCTTTGCCTGGATTTTGACATATGAGGCACTTCTTTCAATTGAAATGCCAGCTTGGCTGAATGGTAAAGTGACACTAGAGAGGGCCAAAATAAAATCATCATAGTAATAAGATGTGATATTAAACATTGCTGTAACCAGTAATCAGCTGGTAATGAAAATACACATTATCATAACAGACTCACAGTTTATCATCAACTTTGATGGAAGTGTTGGCTAATTCCACAACAATCCCCTCAAGTTTCATAGTGACCGTCTTGATGGTGATGACCCCATGTATCTCCTGTCGCTGGAGCTGTATATCGAAATCCTCATAGCTGCCTTTACACTGGGATGCGAGGATGTAGTTGCAAGTGAAAGGAAGCTGGAAGAAATCTCCATCGAAAGTCTTGAAATGGTAGTTTCCCCATGTACTGCAGAACTGGTCGTCGTGAGAGTGTCTCACTTCTAGTTTATGAAGAGAAAAGCACTTATTTTGTTGTAGTTTAAATTTTAAATGATGTTTGATTTGTTATCTTTCATCTTAAAAAGAGAAAAAACCCAGTTACCTGTCATCACTGGCATTTTAGTCACTGACTGAACCATGACTTAAAAGAGAAGAAAAACATTTTTACAGTCAGTACACATTATCATACTGTCAGATAAAAGCGGTCTATATTTATATTTGCATTGTCCGGTATGGTCATGGAAAAAAAAAAATCCAACAATTTAAGTTGACTGTTTTGAATTTTAGGATATATATTTATAATTGATAGACACATTTAATAAGGTTTTCTTTGTGTCTCATTCAGCAGAAATACCAGTGGTGGCTGCAGGTAGTCCAAGGCAGAGGGTGAACCAAGGTATCACCCATTCAAGTGGCATCCTGGCTGTTCTCATGATCCTTGTGTGGTCCCTGTCCTGAGATGGTCGATGGCTCCTGAAAAGCCAAATGGTACAGCACAACGTCAATGACCTGTAATATACCTTGCTGGATGTTTGCAGTTTAGGAGGAGATATTTCCCTGGAAGCCTTTGTCTCCACAAAGATCACATACGTTTAAGAGATTGCTTGTATGCATCTGTCTGAGTCATAAAGCATCCTATCAACCACTCTTAGGTTCCATAGCACTATTTTCTTTCTTTGGTAAACATTAACGTGTCAGCTAAGCTGTAATTCATTTTCAGACGATGATACTTTGCACTGTATGCCATTTTTAATCCATGTCCTGTTTCTTGAGAAAGCAAGATTAGTATTCATGCATACTTAAACAGGAATCATGTATTTTACTCACTGATCCTTTGCATATATGGTTTGTGCCTCTCTATCTGTTAAGTAAATTAACAATTCACTTGCTCATTCATTGACTAAACATTTGACAAAGACTTAACAGACTTATGAAACAGGTATTGACAGTCTAGCAGTCTAGCATGCCCCTTTTCCCTTACCAGTAGCTTTCGCTGCTCTTAGATTAACACTTGAACGCAAAAACTGAACCGCTTTGCCAAATGACTTCAGCTACAAGCTACACATGAGAAAAACTATGTGTTAGATAATAGTAATGCCTTGTTGACTTCTCAGCCACTAGACTGGGGGCTAACTTTAGAGAAGTTTATGCTTTCTGAATTAGACTAACATGACGCCAGGATTTTTTGGAGTCAGGGTCTATTAGACGTCAGTTATATTGCACCTGAATGTGCTTCCACTTTGGCTTTAGCCTCCAGACGTGGTAGTTGCCAACTGGTGAGTGATGCGACACCACTCTTTCAAAAAATATTCCCTCATTTGGTGTTTGGATGGTTATTGAATGGCTGTCTATTGCATCTGTTGAAATCTGGTGAACGTGAAGCTCAAAATATATGATTCACATCATTTTTCATGCTTGTCAAAAGGCCATCTGTTCCATCTGTGTTGTGTTTCTACGACAGGAACATGTGTACAGTACTCTAACACACTACTTTGTTTAAAACAACTTAGTAACAGTCATCTCAGTGTGTTTGTGAAATGAGGAGTGTTACAAGTTAAATAGTCTTATGTCAATATATATTACATCCTGAACAGTCCTGCCTCTAATCAAAACTCTCTAAGGGGAATTTGGCAAATTGACTGCCCTCCCTGAATCAACACATCACAGGGAAATTGAACTTCCTCATCATACAGCTGTCCAACTGTGTAAGTGATGGGAAGCCATATTTGCCCTTGGAGGAGCTCCCATGTGAGACGCTATTTGAGAACATGCAAAATAACTTCATATTCCGCTTTAGTTTTGAGGAACCCCACAGAAGACAATGGATAAATGAACTTTAGTGAACAGCATTTCAAGTTTTATAAAGCTAAACACTTTTATAAATGCTGGGATGGGAGACTGGTTACGTGATCATCCCAATTAAATTGCATGTCGGCTATGCACAACTGAGTGCTCTGTTTAAACATCATCATTGCTTGGCTTTGCCTCAGTGCAAGGAAGTAAATAGAAAAGCTAAATAAATTTACACTATGCTCATCTATTCAATTTGTGTTTAACTTCTTTACTGAAATATTTACACAGTGTTTGTGATAAGTCTATCTGTATTGAATTTGTTATATTAAAAGGATAAGCTCTGGTGATGATTTGCGTTGAGTTTATTCAGACCCAGCAGACGGAGCCCAAGAGACATATGAAAATGTTAGTTCTGTTAGTTCTGTAATGATGTACGGAGGAGGATTCATTCATTCATTCATTATTGAAAAATGGAATTTATCTGTATAGTGTATATATAGTGTTTATTCAGCAGTACCCCACCCCCTTCCTCCCAGACATCTCCCCCAGTATCACTCTCCAGCTTTACTCACTCCTACCTACTCCACCAAACACAGTCAAGATACTTGATTCTGTTGTGTTCTGTTCTATTGTTTTATAGTCACGTTTTATTTGAAACATAACGATAGTATACTAGTAGTAGTAACACAACAAAACAATACAAGAGAACAGACATGAACAGAGTTGCATCTTTTTATTTGATCAGTTGATAAATACTTTTGCTATACTTTCACTAATACAATCAATATATTATGAATAATATGGGAAGAACTTTTACGGCCCACATCCATTAATGTGATGACCGATTTTTTGTTACACTATGGTAAGCTTCGCCTCCTGCGAGAAAGGTGTCCAGCAGCTTTGGTGCATTCTGATTGGTCACAGCCACACTCCTCCACATGGATGTAGGAGTGGGGAACCACGTCTCCATTCGGGCAGTGCAAGTTAACACTACGCCTGCTGAAGCGTGTCTCCTTACAGCAGGAGCAATATTGCTGCATACCTGCTGCTACTTGGGAGTACCTGGAGAAAGAAGAGGTAGGGTAAATGAAAAAATAAAAACCTATGCTAACTACACCTAAACATTTTTTTAACTTTCCAAATTTGAATGGCTTTCTGACTTGGTGCTGTATAAGCTGTATATACTGCTTATACACTGTATATACTGTATGAGCAATCTCATACTTACTTGGTGAAAGTATTGCAGGATCCTTCACAATATGGCATTTCTACCTCCTCATAAGACTCACAGCGCCCTTGCCTAACAATGGTTTTCATGGATAGTAACTTGCAGGCTTTCTCTTTCTCCACACCTTTTCAGAAAAGACATGCAATTAGTTTGTTTTCATATAACCTCTAGCTAAAAATATAGGAAATGTCATACTTACAAGTTGTACAACAGCCATCTGCTGCGGTCTGAATTGTATCCTTAGGAGGAAAATACACAACATCAGCATAATTTGTTTTAATTTATGTCCTCGCAGACATAAACAATCATTGAAAGTGATACTTACAGGTTGGCAGTTGCTCTCATCGAAAGGTGGGCATACAATGTGTGATCTGATTGTTGTTAAAGTCTGACCACTCTTAACACATATGTACTGCTCACATTTACTGTCAGGTGGTGACCAGGTGTCTCCTTTCTGAAGAGCAGAGAGATGGACACACACACACACACACAGGTACATAAGCGGGAGTACGCACATCAAAATGCTGAGATTTTAAACATTTACATACACAGAAAAACAGAGATGATAAGCTTACCGACAACAGTTGATTGGTACCATTAACACTGAAGACACAGTGTGTCTGTACACACTTCCCACAGCATTCATCTGCTTCACCTTCCTTATACTCATATCCCTGAGAGAACAGAGAGATTTAAGTTGCCGTGTCCAGTTTTACAAGTTTACCCTTACTCTGAGGAAAAACAAGTTGCATTGTATGTGTAAGTGTTTATGAATATGATGGATGGTTTTACTCTTACCAGTTCACAGTCCACTTGACATTGCTGAAACTCACACCTTATTCTGAATAGACCAGTCTTTGGATCCACCTCATTAGTACAGGTGCAATCTTGACATATAGGCCCAGGAACTGAAGAACCAGGCTTGCAAATAAAGAGGAAATGTGGTCATACTCAGAGTTTGAAGTGCTATAGAAATTATTAATAAAAAAATCTGATATATAAACAAATTATGAGACTACCATCCTCACATTTCCATTTCTTATTTACCTGGTATTCAGTCTCTCTGTGGACACAAACTCTTTTGGGCTCTAGATAAGAATAAGAGAATTGAAATTACCTAAAAATGTAACTGAGATCATCAGGTTTTATATAAGTTGAAGCTATGAATTAATGAGCTCACCACAGGTATGCTCTAGACAGCATTTTCCCTCAGGGACATCAACAACTGGGATATGTCCAACTGGACAGTTCATGTTGTAAACTGGGCAAGTGTTGCTTTGACATTCTGTGGAGATGATAAAACAGTGAGCCATCCTGAAGAATCATTATCAATTTACAGCATCCTGAAAAATCTGGAAGACAAATGTGTATTGATGCTACATGACTTACGGCAAACATAGACAGAACAACAGGGGTCTGACGGATTTGCTTGGTTGACAAGGACAAACCCTGGACTGGTGCAGTTTGCTGCAGGTGGTACTGGGCACACCTTAGGCTTGCAAGTCACAGTCTTGGTGGACTCCTTACAGATGCAGTTTTGGCAATTGTGCTCAAACTTCTCATCAAACTGAAAGAATAAACCACAGTAGTGATTTTATTGTCTCTTGCAACAATACACGTTTGGATGTTAACTGAGCATAAACAAAAGACTCACCTCACGAGGAATGCCCTGAGAATCAAGACATCCTGTAGGAAAAAAATGAACCCTGTAAGGCTTTGTTATTGTTAAAATATGTTCAGCACATTAATAAGACTTGAGGATATACACCATACTCACCACACTTATCAACACATATGCCAGACTCTTTGTTGAACAGTTTCTTTCCATCAGGACAAAAACAACCCTCAGTAGTGAAGTTCAAAGTTGATTCATTTGGACTGCAACATGGAATCATCAGGAAGGAACAGTTGCTTTACATTATTTCTTTCACTTTTCTACAACAGAGTTACTTTAATACAGTGTATCTATCACTATTTTGTTAATAAAAAATATTGATTGCCATGTTCCTATATGCCCCTACTCACAGGAAGTGTGTGAACCGTAAAATTATTACACTCCATTTTTGTTGAAACTTACCCGTCTTCGCAGGTTGGCTGTTCTGCAGGACCACATGGCATGTAAACTTTGTTTGATGGGCAGTCGCTTGCTGTTAGTGAAGAAAAGAACTCAATTGGTTCAAACTGAAAATATGCTAAATGCAACAAATGTAATTAAGTTACCCCTCCTGATTCCACTGGTCCCAATGTTTACAGGAAAATAATAATATGGGGTTGCTTACCACATAGTGTTGTTTGGTTCCTCCAGTGAATGCAAACCCCAGCCTGAGCACAGGCAGCAGCATAAGTCTGCAAACTTGTGCACTCCACTGCTTTGTTGGAAAGATGACAACTATCAAAAACACAACCTTGGTAGAAATGGTCAGGGGAGACAAAGGGATGGCACGCTGCAAAGACACTGTGAAAGTAAAACAAACAATAACTCAAATTAAAATGCTATTGAGTTTTCATTGCAATATGTCAAAGTTATGAGGATGTATGTGAACTGCTACAATGGATTAGTGAATGTCTACCTGCTCTTAAGCAGGCCGCATATATCGCTTGGCGTGCATGAAGTTCCAGTTGGTTCAGGTTCAGGTATTTTGGTGGGCAGCACAGGTGGTATCTTGCAGCTGGGCGGGGAAATGTCTTTTGCAAGCCAATAGTCGGCCATCATTGCACAACTTTTCACCAGCTGGCCTCCAGGCAACATGCAGTCATCTGCTTGGTTGTTGTTGCATGTTCCTGATAATACAGTCACAAAACGGGTTAATATTACAGTCTAACCTCAAACTAGTAATTTATTAATATGGCACTGGAGAGAGGGATGCTCTTACCACAATGGCCCTGCGTGTTTTTGCCAAAGTACTGAAATGGAAGGTTAACGCTAAAGCCAACTAGTCCAAATGTAATGACAACTTTTAGGCGAGGGATCTCCAAAACCAAATTAATGCCAGAATCCATGATCCTAATATCATCTTGTGAATAAGGTAGTTTCAGACGTTTTTCATTTTTCAGTGCCTGCATGGAAAAAAAATACACTAGTGACAAGAAAAAACATAATATACTAAGACAAAAAGATCCATCATCTAAACTGACAGTAATTATATACTCAGTTCAAGTTAATTGTTATTTGTTGGTGAATTTTTCAGAACATACAATAAAACTTTGATATGGCCATGTATTGTTTTACCTCCAATTCAACTGCTCCATTAAGGTTATGGTTGATGAGTCTGATAGCTTGCGATCTGTATGATACAATTATTGATCTTGGACAAGAAACATCTTCAGTGGGATCACAAAAGACATTGTCAATATAAATCTTCAACTGATATTTTGGTGAAATCTCTTCCATCAAAATGTAACTACAGTTTCCTTGATAACTGTAGTACAATCCATCAAATGTGATGTAATGTGGATCTCCCCAGCCTTCACATACACCTGACAAGAAACAACAAAAAAAAGTTCAAAATCTAAAATTGTTTTAAAAGAGAAACATAAGAGTCAATAAATGTGTCATGGATCCTTAACCACAGAATGGCTTACAGTCACAAGCATAATATTGGCAGCAGTAGTGCTCGTCATAAACAAGAACTGGTTTCTTTCCATTGGTACAAGTGATGTTCTCAAGGGGTGGACATTCATAAGGGACTATTTCAATTGTATTGTTCTCAATGCATCTGGCCATGGTGCAGTTGCACAAATAGAAGGTCTCATTTTGCTATTGCAGAGAGAAAAAAAGAGGGTAAAATTAGTGGTATTTTGAAATATTTAGCAAAATATGCAAGTGCAAAAAAGCTTATTTTCTTTAAAAGTGAAAATGTGCTCGTTAAAGGTTCTGTGAAAGAGGTTTTACACAACAATTTAGCAAGACACAAATATTTTCTGGTAAAGATATAGTGGAGTAATTGTGACCTGAGCAGGGAACAAACACACACCTGGCTTTGCTGAGATGGAGAGCCCTACGACTGATTAAAAGGTTCCAGCCTGACAAGGAAACTAGTTCTTCTTGGCTTGGCTTGATAACGTTAGTTAACTCGCTTTTACCGATGTTATGAATTTGTTTGACAAATGTTGCTATCACTTTTTGCCTTAATGCCAATATTGTGCATATTACATCAGTGCTAGCATGGGCGTGAGTGTGTACACAGGGTAACTTTATTCAGTTGTACTTCCTTTTGTGTGTTTACTGACTGCTTTCACTGGGCTTTGTGAGAATTTGCTAAGAACATGAAGGGGGGCAAAGGGTGGCTGACGAAGCATTTGTTTTGGTCTCAGATGCAGGTGGTATAGTGTAACATTTAGTGGCAGTGACAATCATTTACAGAACCTTTAAATGTGCTCTAAGTATATTCGACATGAGATAAGAAGGTTCTTACCACTACGCCCCATTCAGGACAGATAGGTCCAGGAGGTGTGGTTGTAGGAGTAGATGTAGGCACAGGTGTGGTGCAGATTTCTGTCTTGTTGCGAATCTCACAAGTATTAGAACATATCATTGTGAGACATAAACCTGATCCAAGGTGTTCCCTGTAAAATATTACCTCCCCTTAAGATGAGAAGAAAGACAAATAATACATTAAACAGTCATAAACATTTAAAACAAAAGAGAACAAATTCTGTCAGAGAAATATGTAATTTTTGTTTTTTTTACCTGGCTTATAATGCTTGCCATTAACTACACAGAAGCATGGTGTAGTAGGAGGTTGGGTTGATGGTGTTGTAGCTTTTGTGGTCGTGCTCGGTTCCTGAGTTGTAGTGGGAGGTTGGGTTGATGGTGTCGTAGATTTTGTGGTTGTGCTTGGCTCCTCAGTTGTAGTGGGAGGTTGGGTTGATGGTGTTGTAGATTTTGTGGTTGTGGTTGGTCCTGCAGTTGTGGTGGGAGGTTGGGTTGATGGTGTTGTAGGTTTTGTGGTTGTGGTTGGTCCTGCAGTTGTGGTAGGAGGGGTGGTTGATGAGGTTGTAGATTCTGTGGTTGTAGTTGGTCCTTCTGTTGTAGTAGGAGGTTGGGTTGATGGTGTCGTAGATTTTGTGGTCGTGGTTGGTCCTGCAGTTGTAGTAGGAGGTTGGGTTGATGGTGTTGTAGATTTTGTGGTTGTGCTTGGCTCCTCAGTTGTAGTAGGAGGTGGGGTTGATGGTGTTGTAGAACTCTGCGTACTTATTGTTGTTGTTGCAGTATTTGTGAAAATTTGACTCTGCGTAGATTGAATTGGTGTAAAACCAGTTACTATTGATTCAGTTGTGGAAACAGTAGTTGGTCCTGCAGTTGTAGTGGGAGGTTGGGTTGATGGTGTCGTAGATTTTGTGGTTGTGCTTGGCTCCTCAGTTGTAGTGGGAGGTTGGGTTAATGGTGTTGTAGATTTTGTGGTCGTGGTTGGTCCTGCAGTTGTGGTGGGAGGTTGGGTTGATGGTGTTGTAGATTTTGTGGTCGTGGTTGGTCCTGCAGTTGTGGTGGGAGGTTGGGTTGATGGTGTTGTAGATTTTGTGGTTGTGGTTGGTCCTGCAGTTGTAGTGGGAGGTTGGGTTGATGGTGTCGTAGATTTTGTGGTTGTGCTTGGTTCCTCAGTTGTGGTGGGAGGTTGGGTTGATGGTGTTGTAGATTTTGTGGTCGTAGTTGGTCCTTCAGTTGTGGTAGGTTTGGTTGGTGGTGTTGTAGAACTCAGCGTACTTATTGTTGTTGGTGCAGTATTTGTGAAAATTTGACTCTGCGTAGATTGAATTGGTGTAAAACCAGTTACTATTGATTCAGTTGTGGAAACAGTAGTTGGTCCTGCAGTTGTAGTGGGAGGTTGGGTTGATGGTGTTGTAGATTCTGTGGTTGTAGTTGGTTCCTCAGTTGTAGTCGTAGGTTCGGTTGAGGGTGTAGTAGATTTTGTGGTTGTGCTTGGTTCCTCAGTTGTAGTAGGAGGTTGGGTTGATGGTGTTGTAGATTTTGTGGTTGTGCTTGGTTCCTCAGTTGTAGAAGGAGGTTGGGTTGATGGTGTTGTAGATTCTGTGGTTGTAGTTGGTTCCTCAGTTGTAGTCGTAGGTTCGGTTGAGGGTGTAGTAGATTTTGTGGTTGTGCTTGGTTCCTCAGTTGTAGTAGGAGGTTGGGTTGATGGTGTTGTAGATTTTGTGGTTGTGATTGGTACTGTTGTAGTTGGAGGTGTAGTTGATGGAGTTGATGGAGCTGATGGAGTTAAAGGTGTTGTCGTTCCACATATCTGTACCTCACAACATACTCTGATCTTATAGTTGAAGCACTTAAATGGACGTGCTCTCTGGTCCTCTTTTCTACATATTAAACCATATCCCACGTCACACGTAACAACTTGGCCAGTTTCACTCACAAAGTCATTGAAGTCCCTGTCAGGATCATCTGCATATCTACAATCAATTTCTTTGGGTTTGTTGCATATTTCTTTCCCACTGTTTGTGATGTTTTCATATGTTTCCCAGTCACTTTTGTCAGATTTTGGGTTATGGACATCATACCATTCTGACCACTCACACGTTGTAATACATGGAGTAGTAGTGGTAAAAGGAGTAGTTGTTGGTGAGATTGTAGATATTGTGGTTGTGGTTGGTGTTACAGTTGTAGTCGTAGGTTCGGTTGTTGGTCTTGTAGATGTGGTTGGCGGTTCAGTTGTTGTGGTAATATGTGTAGTGGTGGAAGTAGTTGTTTTGGGTGTAGTTGTTGATGCAATTGGTGGGACAGTTGTTGTTGAGCAGGTTTCATTTGTAAATTTCACTGTTGAATTGATGCAGATCCCGTAGTAGCACATTCCCAAGTTATCAGTCACATTGAAAACAACGTCGCCTTCATTATATCTTTTCCCATTGTAAAAGCAACCCCCACATTCTTCCACACATATCTGCTTGTTCTCATCAAATATGGGCGTATCTTCGGGGCATACGGGGTAGCAGCCTGTAAAAATCCCATCACAAAATATTACGTTTTCCCATGATGTTGTTTACATTGTTTTTTAGATCTTGGGCAATAAAGCTGGCCAAGTGATCTTTGAAACTCTTTTCTTATTTTGATAAATAAAGTATGCCAAAAATTTTAACTAGCACATTACTCTGAGGTGAGACACTCTGAGTTAACCTCTTACCTTCCAGTTCTGGTATTGGGTTGGTACAAGTTCCCTCTGGATTCAAGCAGGTCTTGTAGCAAGGTGTGTGACATGGGTTGTAGTGCCAACTGCAATTACCTGGGCTGTTGTAATAATCACAAAAGACAGCTAGGAAGAAATGATATAAGGTATGTTAGGCATTTAAATAAAGGAAACATTGATTCAAATAACTACATTTTTCTCTGTATTAAGTGTCACCAAGTTAACAGGAATTCAAACCTGAACTTCACCAAATACATTCTCACAGAACATGTCTTTTCTTTTCTCTAAATCTCTAAATGCAAGGGTCATAAGAACTTTGGGGTCTAACAATAGTCTTGGGCCAGAAAAGGCTGAAATAACTCAGTTTAATGACCAATCGGTAAAATTGCTGTGTACTTACGACAGATTTCTGGAGTTCTCCATGCAACACAGACACCAGCCTCACTACAAGCTTGAGCATAAGCTGCAACAGCTGTGCAGAAACACTCACAGTCTCCTCCAGTGTCACAGGCACATGAGTCTTTCACACAGTTTTCATAAAATGGAAGGTGATCTACCTGTTCAATCATTCAAAATTGATGACAGATGTTTAAAAACATGATCCCAACCATGGAACTTTATATAATGATAAAATAGAAACAAATCTGTTATTACCTTTTGTCGGCAATCTTTGAACGTTTTTCCAGTTATAATGCTACACATCATTTTTGCCCAGTGATGTCGATTGGGATTTGCCACACAAGGGTCACCATTCATTTCCACATCTGGGCAGGTGCTGGACACTTTCCAGCTGTTTGCAAATTCTATAGGATTGCTCACTACCAACTGACCCTGGGTGGTGAAGTCATTCTGGCCATTGCCATCAAAATCTCCACACAGGCCACATACCTCTCCCTGTACAAACAAAAACAGACAGTTACTTCTTTAAACGGGGACAATATTATATTGAACAAGCATTTTTTTGATGGAAGAAGATGATCTACAAAGACAGCTAGACTACAGAAAACTTGTACACAGTCTCAAAACTTTAGCTCTGAACTCTTAAAATCAGAGATTTCAGTCATCATCACTAAAACAACTACTATGACTCACGCTGTGCCCTGGTTCCAGGTGGATGTAAACTGTTGTTCTGCGATCCCAGATTACTGTCAGACCAATGGCAGATTCTATCACCAGATACAAGCCAGTCGTCCTTATTTTGTACGGAACGTGAGTGCCATGTTCCAGGTCCTCCTCTTCATATTTACCCTTTGATAATTTGATTTCCTTTCGCTGCAATGTTGAGGAGATTTCTGTTACTTTCATTGTTCAATATTTTAAGCCAGAATACAGTATCAGGTGTTGTGATGAGATCTTACCCCCAGTTGGATTCTGACAGTTTTGGAGCATGTGGTGCCCGTTGATCCACATGGTACATTTTCTGTGATAACTCCAAAAGTGTCCTGTGCTGTTTTATTGCCACATTTGTTCTTAAAAGAGAGACATTTATTAAACATTTTGCAGATTTGCATCATAGTACACAGAGACAACTGATCAAATCAACTTTAGCTTGACCTTTACTAGTCTAAAATACTTTAAGATTGCTAAATAATTGTATAAATATTATATCTATGAACTTCTGAGATGGTACCAGACAGAACATAATATGTTGAGCATGTTGGCTGTGTCCAAAATCCCTCCTTGTTTTCTACATAGTGCACTACATTTACTGTCTGCCATTTTATCTGATATTGTAAATGTATCCACTAGTGTATATGGCATGTGCAATACCTTCTGTTAACAATCCCACACTACATTTTATAGATGTCAGTGATGATGAAAATGATGATGATGATGATGATGATGATGATGATGATGTAAATATATAAAATTCAAATTTACTGCTCACTATTAAGTAAAGTACTGAGTGTCCACTATGTAGGGAGTCAGTGTTTAAATAAGAGAGTGATTATGAACACAGTCTGTCATTGGAATGATGTGTGCATGCTTTTTTTTTTTACCTTGACAGCAATGTAGGCACAATGTCCTTGAAAAGCATATGTTTGCTGATCAAATGTATTGTAGTGACCACTCCCGTAAATAATGCAAGTTCCTTGACACTTTTTCTTTGTGCAATCCCATTTTCCACTTTTGCAGGTACTAGACGCATTAAAAATGGTTAATAGTAACACAGTTCTTTACATACTGCAAATAAGTGAAACACAAGATAATATTTGTTTACCGTGCTATATTATACATATGATAAAAAACAAGGTCATACCAGTTGTTGCACTTGTTGCGAATTACTTTTCCTGGGGCATACAGATGCCCATTATGCTGACATGGACAGTCCTTTTCTTTCACACAGGAACCTTTGCCATCATCAAGGAGGCCACTGGGACACTGACAGCCAGATTCACACTCAGTGGAGGCCTGGAGAGATAGACAGATCACAGGGATTTAAAAAGAAATGCAAACATTAATGATATTGATAAAAAATTACTCTTCAATAATGTCTAGAAACTATTGTAGACACTAGTGTATCTATGCACAGCATGTTACATCTTCAGTGTAACATACTGTCCGCCATTAAATTCAGAAAATAAATATTAGATCTTTTATTTGAGACTGAGAGGCCATCTTGGACACAGCAGTAAAAACAGCTCACACAATCATTGCTGTCCAGATTTAAACAGGTTCGAGCACACTGCACTCCAAGCTCTGCTGTGCCCGCAGTGGAGCAGTTGAAGAACACTTTTGGAGAAGAGCATGCTGTAACCGAAAGAGAAACAGATTCAATACACATATCAACCAAATGACGGTGCTGAGTTAAAAAAACAAATATAAAACATTAAAAAAAAGAAACGTACTTGATGAATGGGTTCTCCAAGAACGACAATGAAGCATTCCATTGGTACACACACTAGAAAAAGGACAAAGATTTAAAATGCAACATAAAGGTACTTAAAAACTTAACATTCGGTTTCTATAAACCTTCATGTGCATCCTTTACAGTTGCACCAAATTTGCTGAAGTCTAGGAAAACTGATTTGAAGTCATGAAATTGGAAACAACTAACTCACCAGTGCTCGTCTTTGATGCTGATGGACTTTCCTGGCCTAATGTACTCTTCATTATGGTAGCATGGACACTTTGCCATGGGGACACAGATGCCCTTTTCATTTAGGTAGAAACCCTCAGAGCAGGAGCAGCCATCCACAGGCAAGAAGTCAGAAGTGCAGCTTTGCTGCTTAGAACCGAGTGATCTACAGGTCAGCTGGCATCTCTGATGCTTGTAAGAGAAGGTCTGGGATGGTGGGCAGCTCTTTGAGTATTTGTCTGTTTTGTGCACAATGTGAGGATAGTTAGTTAATAGTTTATGACTAACTAATGAAAGCGATAATGTTAATCAAACTTTAGAAATCAGCACCTCATTTTACCACAACAGAATGAAAGAAATCCTTACCGCACACATTCTCTCTCCAGTCTTTCAAGAACACTCCCTTTGATGCACAAGCCCGTGCATAAGAGGACAGGACAGCACACAGGCAGGCCTCATTCTTCTCACAGTTACAGCTAGCATAAATACATCGCTGCACAACCGAAAAACAGTTTTAGTGGACTACAGTCCCATCAAAATTTCATTCAATAAAAGACAAACTGAAAGATTTTTCTGTACCTTGTAATACATCTCAGGATCCACCACTGAGCTACATTGTGCAAAGGTACTATTTGGATTTTGCAGCAAGGCGCACCAGTGTTTGGCATACAACTCTGAGAATGAAGAAACAGCAGCCCTTTTATTTTTCATGTCCTCAACTGTGTTAGACTGTGCACTTCAATATATAAACATACTTAAAGACTGGAACTAAGTGTTTTAAGGCAGAGAATCAATCTAAGAAACACGTTTGTCAACAAAAGAAGTATCCACTACTTTTTACCATTGTCCATACTGAGGGAACAGGGGTCTTCAAGTCTTTCCTCTCTGTCTTCACACGTGACCTTAGACTTCCATGAGTTAGCAAAAGTTACTGCTGTTCCCTCGACGATCCCCTGAGGTGTCTTCATATCATCAGACAGGACCATGTTGTAGTCTCCACATAAACCTGAAGAAACCAAATATTTTAGACATTTAATTTTATTAGAGTATCGGCACTTATACGTATACTATTCTTAGGAAAATGGAAAGTGTCAATTACTGTAATGAAATTAGCAAAATGGAGATGTATTATAGGATTTTTTAGGGATTCATTAATTCAGTTAACTTGAATTAAGATGAACATCATGTATTTATCTATTTATATTGTGTTGTATTCAAATTTCCTTCTGGGGAGTTATTAGTTTAATGAATAATAACCATTAAATAAAGAGTTTTACCAAACATTATCATGCACATGTGTGTTCACCAACACGTTTTGACAGTGATTCATTGTTAACTGTGTCAGTCAGTATTGTCACAGACAACTAATTTTATTGTAGCTTCGAGCATTTTTTCAGGTAAATCTGTTGGGTTGGTTTGACATTGTGTGTGGCAAAATTAGTATCCAAATATACAAATAAATTAAGATTATTGTTTTCATCCTCACTACCCATTAGATGGTATAATAATCTATTGGAAATGTATTGTATGTACTGAAATATTTTTGATGATGACTGAATGCTTCGTGTTATGACAAATGTAAAACTTACCACGTGTCTTTGCTCTGTAGCTCTGGTCCAGTCTGACGTAGACTTGCATGAGAGGCACCTGCTGGATCTGAATTTGCAACCCAAAAGTGGTCTGGAGCAAGATGTGAAAGGATGAAGCCTGGAATATGTTGATGTCCCCTTTGGATGAAGAAACATTTTTGTAAGAAACATTACAACAAGAAACAGTAAGATCATTTGCCAAATGTCATAGCATAAATGAAAGAAGACAATAATATGTTCTCTTCAGGGTTTCTTATTGTCTGGCCCACCTGAGTGGTAGGGCAAACTGATGGGCTGCGTGTTCTGCTTTACTGTGCCATCTGAAGTGAACATTAATACCTGGAAAAAAAACAGAAATGATCATTTCAATGTTGCAGATATCAGTGTGGAATAATAAATAACTACAATCGTTTTAACTGACAGGTTTGAACTCACATTGTTTCTGTCATTGTTCAGCAGGATTTTAAGGGTTTTCAGACAAGTGTCAAACTCTTGGTTTGCACATGGCACCAACTGGACCATGATGGTAAACTTTGGACTTGCATCATCCTGCAAAATACAGAGCAAAGTGCAATTAAATAGATAGCTTTTTTTTTTTTTTTTTTTTTTTACATCAATTGATTATATTTGTTCTGCCATTTAATTGTGCAAAGCAATATCTCATTCACCTTGCTTTCCACCTTGGCTAGGGTGTAGTAACAGTCTCCATGGAAGTTGTAGGTTTTCCCATCAAAGGTAGTTACATGTGAGCCCTCTTCAACTGCACATGTAGCAGGTGTTTCAAGGCTCTTACAAACCCATCCACCCTTCAAACATGTACTGAAACATGCCAAATAATTTAATATCAATAACATGAACACAACCCAAATAATACATTCTGTTTACACTATGAAACATTTGACTCACCATTCATCTTGGTCCTGTCGGTAAACCTCACCAGGGTTATAGATTTTTTTGTGGTAGCACTGACATTTAGATTGAGCAATGCATCCTCTGTTAGAAATATCATCAAACACAGTACCTGAAGGAGACGGTTATATAAAAGGGTAATTGTAGGTGAAACAGGAAACTCTCAACACTGTATTATGTAGTAAGAAACACAGGTTCACATGGGAAGATCACTCACCAGGTGGACAGACGCAGCCATCCAATCTGTGGTGCTCACACATTGAACTTGTGCCCTGATTTTTGCAAGTCTCAATGCAAGGGGAACTGCTCTCTTCGTAAACCATGTTGTGTAGGCACTTTTTAGCTGTGAAGATAAGGTACAATTGAAATTAACAGAGGTAGGAAGGGACTCGTTTAATTTTTTTTTTTCCAGAAGTGTAAGAAATTTTATTTACATCAGATCTGGCCTTTCTTTATGCTGTTTTTAAAGGTTTTTTTCTTTTTAAAGAAAAATAAATAAATAATATAATCAATCAGAGCAGCATGAGAAAATGTATAATTTAAAATAATGTTCAGATAGTAACTCAATATCTTTTATTCAATTTAAATTAGTTGTTTTTTACTGAGCTGGTTTCAGTATTGTAATACTCCTTCCACCTCACACCGTTTAAAAAATAAAGGTGATAACGAAGCAGAGAAAAGCAAACATTACCACAGAACTGATGTGTCCTCCAGTTGGGAGGCTGCCCTCCTGCATGCGAACACTCTCGAGAGAACTCAGACAGTGTGCTGCAGACACAGAAGTCATTTGTAGTGTTGGGGCAGCCACACATGTCCTGCACACATGTCTGGATGTAAGGTTCAGGGTCAATCAGTTTGGTGCAGGAGCTCCAGGACTCTGAATGCAACATCTGGTCACAGGTGGTTTGCTAAAAGGGAAAAATACATGATGGGTGGGAGAACCAAAGTTTGAAATGCTATATGTTGCTACATATCACTATTGTATATATAAATTAGAGGATCATAAACCCACAAACTGCTTGCATGAATCCGGCACACTCCTAGCCTCGCGTGAGTCATCTTCCTCTTCATAGGGGTCTTCACAATCATCGTTTGGAAGGTGGACTTTCTGTTTGGTGCCAAACTCAATTGGGCTAATTTTGCGACCTGCATATAATTACATTCATGGTATTACATACAAGAGGTGCGGTGCATGACTGATGAAATGAGTGTATCCATAAAGTGAATAACCATATATACCATTATGAATGAACTCATTGACTGCAACACCATTGAAGTCTCCACAAAGTCCACAAGTACGATTGGCATAGTCACGATCTAGTTCCACCTGCAACACAGCAAGAGGGTATAACAATCTTTCAAACTAACTTCATAACACTATTAAAATATTGAAACACAAAAAACAGTGTTACAATTCTCTTCTTAAAGTGTGTGAATCATATAAGATGCTTGAAGGAGAGCTGTGTGGATAGATTTCTGCCTGGTGTATCTGAGAGCTCTAATGTTCTTTACATGACACAACAATGTGTTTTGAGCAGACCTGGAGTGTAGAATATAAAATCCATTATCTTAAGTTTTTACCATGACTGAATCACCAAGGTACCACATGACAGTGAGGCCGACTTTGGACTGGAGCTTGATGTAAACAGCATTTCTTTCCACTTGTACCCCTCCTTGATAGAATGGCAATTTGACCCTGGGAAACAGAGAATGTGTGTTTTTTTTAATAACATTATCATGAACACATCAGAAGAGAGAAGCAGAGCTAGTTTCACAGGTCTTTTACTTACAGCTCGTCATTCACATTGACCAGATTCTTGCTGAGGTGGAATGAGAGGTCATTGATGGTGACCACCACATAACTGACTATAGGGTTTCCATCTTCCTCTTTCCTCCTTACGTGCACAGAGAACTCCTGGTAGGTCTCGTGGCAGTCGGAGGCCAGGTTGTACTCACACATACCAGGGAACTGGTATATATCGCCATCAAATGTCTTGAAGTGCCCCCTGCCCCATGTGCTGCAGATGCTGTTGACATGGTTGCGAACTGAGAAAAATAAAAATAAAATAAAAAAGAGAAAAAAAGTATAAAAAGCAGTTTGAGTACATTTATACAGTATGTATAAATTAATCACAACAATCCATTCACAGAGTCCTGAAAAGCATCTTACCCAGTCTGGCTTGAACATCAGTGACAATGGCAACAGACAAAGCAAGGAAACACAGCGACACACGTCTCCACCCCATTGTTGCCACTGTGGGCTTGATGTCACCAAAGGAGGTAATAGTCAGACAGCACTCAATGGCCCTTTATATTCATATTGCATATATTTTGACCCCTCCCATTTTCTTCTTGGTGTTATCCCATAGACAAATATGTGTTGAAAGGATGTCCAAGGCTTATCACATATGTCACAGGTGCCAAATTACATATGAACCTTTGTGTTGTCTTAGGGTAACTCCCTAATTTTTTTTAACTTGAAATTTTACTTAATTTAACTTGAATACTTTTCCTAGAAAAAGTTAAATATTGCCTTTATTCCTATGTAAGCTGTACACCACCAGAGTACAAAAATTGTCTTAGGGTCATTTTTATCCTGGCAGTTAGAATCACAGTCACAGAGTCAGTTACACAGAACCACAGACACACAAGCAATTGAGTTTATGTGTGCTACGGATTGATCTTAGACAGAACTAAAACTTTCTTGTGCAGGTGCAGCATCACTTTTCCACGACCCCATACATGACTCAAGTTCAAACAATTTCAAACACAAAATAAACATTTCTTGAAAGCATTTTAGGAGTTTAGTGAAGGTGGGTCATTTTTGACCCCAAGGTCAACTAACAAGATTAGATAAAATAGTAATAATTTACATTTTAATGAGCATAAATGAACTTAGGCACAAGGATCATATTGACAAAGCTATATAACTAAAAGGAAAGTTGAGATCTGATGAGAGACAATGACCTTAGTGTAAGAGTCACCTAATGATGCTGCCTTAAACACAACCTACGTCACCCTATCTGCCATCTGCTTTACAATTGATAGGCAGGTGGATCATTAACAAACTCAATCAGTCTAAAATGTTAAATGTATTTTTTTTTTTTAGATACAAGGAATCAGTGTTTCCACTAAGGATGTTGCTTTTTTTAAATCACCTTTCATCCAGATTTCATTCAGGGCAGGGTTTGACAATATTACCATGCTGTATATTGGCAAATAAAAGATTTGTTTACCAGCACAGATTTTTCTGTATTGTATTCCTCTGTCCTTTTGTCCTTCTGATATTTTCTATATTTACCGGTTGTAGGCAATGTTGCAAATGAATGAGCAGTCCTGTAATTTGAACCTCAAATACAACCTCATGAATTCAATGTGAAGGCATATTAGGTTATACGTGTTTGCATGTCTCTTGTAACTATATTGATTTTGGGGAACAGTCTTTATTCTTCAGACTACTTGATCTCAGGATGGACATTGACGCAGTGTTATACCTAAATCTGTCACTTTTCAGATTATATAATGCTACAGGGTCCATGAGAAATAAAACTGATATATTGAATAATTATCACCAGGTGAGGTATTAGGGCTCGACTGACAGACCTATACACTACTGATCACCAATTTGTTTGCTATTAGAAAAGATTTTTACCGAATTTAAATAGTAGCCATATTTTATTTAGCCACAATTCTCCATAATATTATAATAAAGCTACTGTGAAGCACATTAAAGGTAACCTCTGTATTTTTGACCACTGGTAGTTATGAAGCAATCATTTTTTTTATCACAGGGATCTGTTTTGTTTGAATTTTACACCCACATGTGAGGATGTGAGCACGGATGTGACACAACACATGTTCCTGGTGACAGTCACACTATTTGCAAAAATGATGGCAATGCACCAGCAAAACCAGGAAAGAAGACAGTAGATGTTGCAAATACATAAGATGATTACCTTTCTTAAGTAGGTTATCACAGTTTAATTTTAAGAACGTGGTATTTTAGAATAATTATAGAGAGAATGCTTTATTTCAGCTTTTATTTCTTTCTTTGCATTCCCAGCGTGTCAGAGGTTTACATACACTTTGTTAGTATTTGGTAGCATTGCCTTTTAAGTGTTTAACTTGGGTCAAACGTCTTGTGCAGCTTTCCCACTAGCTTCTGAAAATAAGTTGCTGGAATCTCGGCCCATTCCTCCTGACAGAATTTGTGTCACTGAGTCAGGGTTGTAGGCATCCCTACTTACACATGAATTTGTGTGCTTTTCGGTTGTGCACACAACTTTTCAATTGGATTGAAGCCAGAATTTTGTGATGGCCACTACCAATACCTTGACTTTGTTGTCCTTAAGCCAGATTTACCACAACGTCTGAACTGTGCTTGGGGTCATTGTCATTTTGGAAGACCTATTTGCGACCAAGCTTCAACTTCCTGGCTGATGTCTTAAGATGATGTCTTCCTCATGATGTCAACTGTTTTGTAAAGTGCATCAGTCCCTCCTGCAGCAAAGGACCCCCACAAAATGATGCTTCCATCCCCGTGCTTCACAGTTGGGATGGTGTTTCTCACCCTTTTTTTCAAGAAGTTAATTTTTGTTTGATGAAACAACGGGCCTTTTCTCTAGAGAGTAAAATCATTGTCCCCTTGTCGTTTTACTGTGGATAGAGATATTTTTGTATCTGATTCCTGCAGCATCTTCACAAGGTCCTTTGTTGTTGTTCTGGGATTTATTTGCACCAAAGTAAATTAATCTCTGAATTCAGAACACGTCTCCCTGAGTGGTATGACACTTGCATGGTCCCATGGCGTTTCTACTTGTGTACTGTTGTTTATACAGATGAACATGGACCCTTCAGGTATTTGGAAACTGCTCCCAACCAGACTTGTTTTTTATTTCAGCTTATTTCTTTTAATTTTCCCATGATGTCAAGCAAAGAGGGACTTAGGTACAGATACACCTCCAATTAACTCTTAACTAACTTGTGTCATTTAGCCTTGATAACATGAAATCTGTGGAGTGATTAAAAAAATTAGTTTTAATGACTTCAGCATAGGTGTATATAAACTTCCAACTGCAACTGTACATGCGAACATGGATGTTATTAATTATTTAAAAAAAAAAATCAAAAATGTTTCATGAGAAAGGAAAACTATTCAATGTGTTTGTTAGTTCTCAAGAATACACACAAAGTAAACTACCAGAACTGAATGTACAGGCTCCATAACTTTACTAGTTTACAAGGCATTCTTTGAAAAATAAAGATGTGCTTGATAAAAACATTTCATTTTTGACATTTTTTAGTTAACTATATTCTATATATAGTTATAGTTAATATAGTTACTGGTATATTCTTGCAGAAATATAATGTTAGTTTAAAATGGAGGGAAAGTTGGGATTAAGCAAAAATGTAATAAAAATTTGCAGATAGGCCAATCCAATGTAAGATAATGTATGGAATGTGTTTTGTGTGAGACAGAATTCATTAATATGGCAGTGGCATATCAGAGAACTGAAAAATGGGATTATGGATTCATTAATTAATGCTTTCCAGAACTGCTGTAAAATTAAGGAAGAGATATTAGGGATGAAACTTAATTGTAACCCATTAGTTAGCATGTGTCAGAATATACAACAGGACAAAGTGAGGTGTCTGAGGAGTTGAAATATTCTTTTTTTCATCAGCTGTCTTTTAAAAATGAAAGGGACACATAGACGGCCCGTAACTTCATGGACTGATTGACCCATGATCACTGATGACATCAGTTGACAAGATACGAGGATAATGAAATTGAGTTTGTTTGCGTTGTGTATATGTTTAATGTAGTTTTACTTTTAGTTTTAGTTTTTTGGGGTATTTTTTTGGCATTTGTGCCTTTATTTGATAGTAGTACATGGTGGGCTACAGTACTGAAATGACAGGGAACGAGGGGAAAGAGAGAGATGGAGATGCAACAAGGGCTTCAACAACTGAACTCTACCAGGGCGTCTGTCAATATTTGTTTTGATGTGGTAAGACATTGTACTGTTTCCTCTAAATTGCATCAGGATTATGAATAACACAGGATGTGCTGCTGACTATCAGGCCCACATCCTTGATTGCAATCATCCTACCTGCAATGTCACATAAAACTTGGCATCATGTTATATGGCAAACTCTCCAATTCTCAAACAAAGTCATGGGAATATGGTTGTGCTCTGCCTCTATCTGTATCTTTATCTGGCTGTTATACAGTTCAAGAGCATATTAATTGCTCCAGCTGGTGAATTGATCTTTTACATCCCACCTTACACATTCAGTTTTACAAAAGCTGTTTGCTAATTTTTTTACCTTTGGTTATAACTTGCAAATACATAAGATGTTATTCTGCATGTTCTCGATTGTAGTGGCAGCTCCTCCAAGTGCAAACAGCACCACTCCCAGAGGACAGCTGCTTAATGAGTAAAATGTATATTGCAGTCCGACAGCATGTATCTGTGTTGAATCTGGTCGGACAGTGCTGACGCTAAATTACCTGAAGACAGTTCTGATTAGTGGCGGGAACATTCATGATTTTGTAATACATGTTGAAATAATACTGTTTAACATTCAAACTTACATTAAAACAGACTGAACTGACACTTAATACTGAACAACAAAAAGAAGAGTATAAATACATGAATTTGCTGCAGTATTTTTCTACATTCAGTTTTTAAGTAGTAATTTTATTTAAAGTGTATGCAGGCTTTGTAGTGTTTCTAACATTTACTACTACATTTACTACAGTCAATTGTAATGTAAAATAAAATGTACTCAAGAATTGAGAATGAAAATGAGAATTTTAGTTATAAGAAAGTTAGGATTTTATTCACAGGAAGAGATCTGTGTGTTGGAGAGGGAATCTTGTGATGTAGAATGAAAGAGATTCTTGTTAAATTTAGGTTTCATGTCTCCACCAACCAACATAATTATTTATTTTTTTTGCACTTTACTGGACTTTCCGTAACTCCCTCAAACTAGCATTTGACAGGCTCTGCAAAACAGTGATGAAACAAAATACCCATTGGTTTGTTTTTTATAACCTTTACTTTCAAGTAAAAAAGTAGATGCAACTGAAACACGTTTCATGTCTTCCAACTCCAGCTACATTTAATCGTGCCAAGGCTCAGCCAGAACAAGCTTTTGTGTTTGCTTTGTGCCAGAGCCAAGTTTTCTGTTTGCATGAAAGTATGTAAAGGCAACATTGACTGTGCGGTTAATGACACACAAAACCCAACAGACAAAGCACGTCTTCTTTGACTTGACTTGACGACATCTTGTTTTGCCCAATCAACCATCTAAAGAGATTCTGTTTACTGTAAATGTTCACTATTAGAAGATGTAACCATTGGATATTCAACCTTTTTGTTTCAAACATTCCTTAACAAGTAATTGATTATTGGCCAATTATTAATCAGGATCTGTGAGGTATAAGTGATTAAATGTATCTGTACCACTTCCTTGTAAATAATGTTTTTTATTGAAAGTTAATATATCATTTAGTTGTACTTTATAGATGACATATTTATATTTCATTAATAAGAACAGCTTTTGGGCTGCAAGATTGTGACACTTTTGTCCTTTTAGCTCTTTAATTCATTGAGGAGACCTCTCCAATGGACTGTTGGACTGCCTATACTGTACCTCTGGAAAAGACCTGGAGGACATCTGGATCAAAATCCATTCATAAAAACAGCTTATTAACATGTCCAGCTGCAGACTTGATTGTAGAGCACATGATTTATTAATATTTACAACTGCAGTCACTACTGCTAATACCTCATTAGAAATCGGGAAAAACCAAGGATTGATGTAATACGAACATTTATAACTGCAAACCTTGTTTTACATTTTACTGTATTGACTCTATATTTGTACAATTTTAAGTTTTGCATACATATCAACAGCTAGCCAAATTCTATGTATAAGATAATAAATTATACCACTATAAGTTTGCAGCTAATAAAAAGATGTTGGGCCAGATGTCCCGCAGCCCTTTCCATATAATGAATGAAAGAGCTCGAAGTGTCAGAGTGTCATGCTGTAGGATGATTTCCACGAACTGCTAACCCAGATGTTTTTCCTATTAATGCTTTAATAGTGGCTAAGGCTAAAACTTTAAGTCGCTGTGGGGCTGCATAGACGTGACGTGATGTATAGTAGAAATATCGTTCAATTTTCTCTATTATTGTTTATGATGCAAAGTTTATTTTCACCATTGTAGTCCACAAAACATACACAGGATTCCGTCAAGCAGTGTCCATAAACATCCCAACGACATGATATTTTAATCTATAAGTGCAGCATACCTGGCGTGACGTAAAACTATATGCCCTCTCCATCTAGCAACACCTGTCCCTCAATGAAAGGGTCCTACCTGTATTGTCTGCCCCAAAATATTGACACCCATTGGCCCAACTGGAATCCCACATACAGACAAACAGAAACGGTTCCTAAAGCCTTGGTGAATGATTTGTCAAATATTAATAAAACCATTTATTACAGCTCACAAACCCCTTGGTGCCTTATCAGAAAGGGGAACAGAATTATCATATAAATCACTCTGACATGTAATAGATTAGAAGTGTAAAATAACAGAAAATGGAAACATAATACTCAAGAAAAGTACATGTAGGCTACCTAAAAATGGCACTCAAGTACAGTATTTGTTAATGTATTGTGTGACTTTGAACCAGTGCTGATGAGTCACTAAAACTTTACAATCACTACAGTGAGGTTATAGTGAACTTTATGAGCACTAAACTCAGACAGCACACAGCTCTGAATTAGGGCTAATGAAAAAAGGTACATGTAGCCTACAGTACATGCTTCCTCCAGCCACACCTCAACAGCCTCGGTACCCTGTCGTTCCCCCTGCGCCCTGCAGGAGGCAGCAGTAATATTTTAAACCCTGAGGTGGTCGACCACAAAAGGAAGTACGTACAGCTTTGACGCATGCGCAGCTAGTGACTCAAGTCAAATGGAGGCTGTTTGAAACGTCTTGTGCTGTGAAAAAACAAACACGACTATTTTGGTTTAAGTATTTACCAGCTAGTTACGTTTGCAGAGGGCGGTCGCTATGGGTGAGTTGACAAGACGTTTATGAATATGACAGCTAGACAATTACCTACCGATAACAGCGACATTTGCATCTGCTAGCTAAATTGTTGAATTGAAAGTAATTGGAAGCCAAAATAAATGCTAAAGTGACCAAGCACAGACCTACAGACCTCCAGGACTGTACTTCAGTGACATGTTGAGGTAGCAACGTATTTTACTTGATTATTTCTGTTAATATGCTACTTTATACTAGTCCACTACATTTAAAAAAGAAAACATTGTGTCCCTTACCCCGCTACATTTATTTGACAGCTTTAGTAACTAGTTACTTCGCAGATTTAGATTATAAATGCATAAGATTACTTTTGGTACTGGTAACTGGTACTTTCCTAAGTTCATTTAGATGTTACAACGTTGGTACTTTAAATGCAGAAAGAGAAACGGAGTATTTCTACACTTTTGCATCAGTACTTTTACTTGAGTAACAGATTTGAGTAATTCTTCCACCAGTGAATAAATAGGGTGGACAGAATATAAAGACTTTTCAGTACCTAAGATTTACAATTCAACAGCAGTAGCATAAGTATAAACTCCAAAATGATAATGAAGTTGAATCAACATTGCAATTAAAACTGCTGCAATTAAACTTTAGAATTAAAGATTTAATGAAAGAAATACTTATTGCAAGGATATTCTATTAAGTGGCATTAGTTTTAGATGTGTTTAGGTGTAAATAATAAACTTAAACTGGCAACTAAGTATAAATCCTGACATTCAGAGAATAATTTAAACCTCTTCTCAATATCTGTCAGGCATCTCAATATCTTGAGATATCTTGAGATATTAGTCACCTTAGTAGAAACAAAATCTGTATTTGCTGATGAATCTCTGTCACATGGTGGTTTAATCTTATTCTCCAACTCTAATTCATATCACTGTTTTTTTTCCCTACCAGACTGCAGTGTTGATGGTGCAGAGGAGGTGGAGAACGATAGCTTGACATCTCGCACTGGAATAGAGTCCCCTGTAATGGACCGTAACCCATCCCCACCCCCAGAAACGGCTGATGGAGAGGAGGACGAAGATTTGGATGCCATTGGAGACACTGTGTACAGCAAGCACTGGCTTTTCAGCACCCTGACTCGTCTCATCCATGTAGGCAGGCTGTTATTGTTATTGTCAAATATGAAGCAGTAATTCATGGGCTCAGTGGAAAAAAGCAAGTAATCTTAATCTGAATTTGTCTGGAAAAGATGCTGGAGTATGCTCATTCCAAACAGGGACAACATTGTTGTTGCCAGTGTCACTACCTGATCCATGACGACACAATTTGTGCTGCATTTATTTTCTAGAACTATTTCACCACAGGCTTTTCTGATCAGCCAATTTAGAGACTACAGATCAAATCATTTGCAATGTAAAATCTTTAAATCACAGTTGATATTCAACTGATGGACCCATCCCCACTGTGTCACACATTGTCCCTCTGTGCCGTCTCTCTGATGCACACAGCCCTTTATAGATAAGGTGTCTTAATGTTTGTAAAATGGTCGTGTCTTGTAGATGGTCACAGAGCATGCAGAGAAGGACTCTGAAGGTCAAATGCAGCTCCCTGATGATGATGAGGAAGATCTGTGTAGAGTCTGGGATATGGCAATGGATAAGGTAGAGTTCTTTATCTTTGTCCCATAGGCTTCACATTCTTTGGTTACAAATTATTTTCTTCATCAGGGTAATTTAGCCACGAGTGATGAAATATGTTGCTTTATAAAACATTACCAGTGAATTAAAATGATACACTTAGTTGGCAGTTTATTAGGTACACCTAGCTAAAAGTGATGCATTCTAATAGACAGTCCTACAACAAATCCTCCCTTCATGAAGGTTATAATATTCTGCTTTTTATTGAAACTCTTTTAGAGAAGTTGATTTAATATCATGATAATTTGGGAGAATGTAGTTTGCCATACTGTTGACCTGTATATACTGACGGGTGTGTCTGTTATTTATCTTACCCTCATGAGTCTAAATGGAGTGAATAGGGAATCATGGAAAGGTTCATATATTTAGTAATGATCTTTTTTTTAACCAACTATTTTTTCAGGATGTGGCTGGTTTCCTGCAGGAATTCAAAGCTACAGATATCCTCCTGGGGGTGATAGCCAAATCTCATTGTCCACGTCTCACTGTGAGTGAAGTCCTTTTCTTTATATGCATTCTGTGTCAAAATATAACCCTTTTTCCAAAGACAGGTCATAGATTTTTCTTGTGCTTCTATAGGAAATTTGTGTGGGAATCCTTGGAAACATTGCTTGTTTTCCTGACACTTGTCTGACTCTCAGCCAAAATCAAGATTTAGGGTGAGTGGAAGTCATCATCTGTAATTGTCCTACTGCAATTCATTCAACTTATTGCAACTCCCCGTGTGTCCACAGCGCTGTGCTGTTGCTTCTTCTCGGAGATACAGATCCTCCAACGCTTCTGGAAACAAGCAGGTGATATTTGCATTTTCTGTAGACATGTGAGACAGAGAGACTGCGAGAGAAGTATTAACCTTTTCTGATGTTTGCAGATTGCTGCTGACCTGTGTCTCTCAGAAAGATGTTAGTTCCCTGTGGCTTCAGCGAATACGACAGCAGACGTCTGTGCGTTCCCGCCTCTGTTTCATCATGTGCAGTTCTACCAACAGTACTTTGTTTTCACTCATTCCTTTCTATATAAAGAGCTTATGAAATTTTACTTGTGGATAAAAAAGAATATTTTGTTGACATACCAAGATGAATTACATTAACTCAAAATCCCTGTAAGCTGTTTATCTTAACTATTTGTAACCTTTTGTCTGCTTTCTAAAATGGTTATTATCAGTAAATACTGTGTGTGTTTTCCCAGCTGACCTGCTTGAGAAGGTTGGAGAGCTGGTTGACAAACTGTTTGATCTTGACGAAGAGCTGATGAAGAGTTGGATCACAGCTCAGCCAAGAGAGGAGGAGGAGGATGATGGTGAAAGCTGTCTGGACGTGGCCTCATGCCTTCTTGAGGCAGCCAAGCAGCTTAGGTGGGAATCTGAAATTTTAATTCAGGAGAATGTTAGTTGTTATTTCATGCTCATGTTTATTTTCAGAGGGAATAAAAAAGTCTTACAAGTATAAAAAAAAAAAAAAAAAAAAAAAAAAAAAAAAAAAAAAAAATGAACCAGTTAAATGAGTTTATGTGTATAAACTGCAGGGAATTTGTGAATACGACAGCCAGTCACATCACTTGATATCAAATTTGATATAGAAGTTATAGAATTCAAGGCACCAACTATGCAAGTACAGATTAATTCTGTCTATGATTTTGAACACACTTCTGGTACTGCCTCCTCTCTTTTTTGTATATATATTAATGCAATGCACCAGTAGTTTGCTTTTTATTTTTCCCTCATAAAACAGATACATTATTCATTATTTGTGTGATACAGCAGAGTTTATACTAAATACATGATGTTGATGATGTAGTTGAGCATTCAATAATAATAAATTGTTTTCACAGACAAGAGAGTCCGAATGGCTTGGAGGTTTACCTTCATGCCCTCCAACTCCTCACCACCATAGATGAGGGCATTCAGGTTTTTGGTAAGACTGATCATCATACTGAGTTCAGCTGCTGGCTTTCCATCTCAGAACTGAAACGTGTTCACTGGAGTTGTTGACTCAATCAGTGAACTCTTAACAGATAAGACATTGTTTTATTGTTTCTTCTAGCGGCCCCTGATGGACCCGGCAAAGCAATATGGGACTTTGTTTGTGGGGTGGTATGTGAGGACCTTTGCCAGCCAAATGATCCTCCAGTTGTCCTGCAAGAGCAGAAGAGCATTTTGGTTCAGGCGTTTTCTGTGCTTCAGGCTCTTCATAGTTGCCAGGAGCAATGGCCCAGCAAAAGTGACACAAGTAAGTTTTCTAACCTCTAAATTTGATGAAAAATGTATGATTGGAAGTATGACAATAAGGTAAATGAAATCAATGAATAAGTGAATGTCAGATGAGATTGGACGATAATTTGTAAAAGTATCATGGTCACCTTGAGATCATGTGGCAAACACCTGTTCGTAAGGATAAGGAGAAAATATGGGTAAGAGGATCAATGACTGAATTAACAATTTCTTTTATCGAGTTAGTTCTGAGTCCATCGGGTCCCTCTGCTGAATCCTTTAACTTCATAATGATACTTGATAATAATGATAAGTATTTCTTTAGCAGTGGCTTAAATCAGCTCACCAGTATCATTAAAATTCTTGTGATCTCTTGTGGAGTATTTAGATTTGCTGTGCTTATTGACCCTGGTCTGAATCAACTGGAATACGGGAAGATGATCAGAAGTATCAGTCAACAATAATCCTGCAGTAATATTGTAATCTAGATAATTAATTAATATGTTGTCAATGAGCGTAGCAGATGAGCTTGTTATTATAGTGTGTATGAATCCCGGGATAAAAATAAGTTGAAGAAAGTGTGTTAAGAAAATCAACAGTAGATGACAATTCATCTTTGTGGAGGTTGATATTGAAATTGCCAAGTAACACACACATCTTCTCTTCCTTACATATAATTTCCAGGGTACAGTAAAGGGCATCTGTGAAAGTGCTGATGACAGAATCAGGTGGTCTATAGGTACATTCAGTTATAATACTTTTGACATCAAAAAGGTAAACAACAGGGAGTTTTGATGAACAATGACTCCACATCAGACTTATCTAAATTAAGACTAAGTGGTTTTGTAAATAAATTGAGACTCCATCTCTTATTCTGCTCTCCCTGCAAGAATGAACAGAAATGAATTGTGACATCGGATAAAGACATGCTATATCCTCATTGAGCCGAGTTTCTGCTAGAGCAATCACTGAAAAAATATGCTTTACAGTGGATAAGTACTGAGTTAGGTGGTCATAGTTTTTAGGAAAACTACAGATATTCAAGTGAAAAGTTGAAAACGTATATACTTTTTTTCTGAGCAGCTCCACTGATATTTCTAAATGTGCCACGTGAATGTTGTTGTTTCCAAGTTGTTTCCTTGTTTGAAGTGGTTACTGGCCAACAAAAACATCCAAATCCCCCAAAACTGTAGGGATTGTTTTGTCTGTGCAGTTCACACACAGCTGCTGCTTTTCACTGGAAACTGCATTCAAACTAGTGCATTTTCCTCACAGTGGGAAGAGAGACTGTTCAAAACAGTCACAGTTTGACCCTCTTTTCTATGTGGACATTGAACAAAACACCAGTGAACACTAGTATATCCTATAGTGTTTTAGTTTTATATTAAAAAAAGAATACAATACAAATTTAATAAGAATACCTGCTCAGACTTACAGTAGGTTTTTGACAGTAAAAAGGTGCAGTGTTTCCTCCTTTTCAATGTGCTTACTTTTAATAAATAATTGAATCTGTTATTCTGCAAATATCTTCTGTCTGTTGTTTTCAGGTCCCTCCCTTATAGCGACCATTTTGCGGGTGCTCCAGAACCACAGTGAGTGCAAAGATGATGGTACCAACAAAGAAAGCACAAAAGATGAACTGCTCCAGACCCTGGCAGAGATCACAGCTGAGTTTCTAGCTGACATCTTCAATCAGATCACCAAGGTAATGCCACCAAAGGAACACCTTGCTCACTTCCCTGTTGGATCATATTATTTACTCAGATTCTTAAATACAGCTGTTTAAGGATAAAATGCAACAATATGAACCAGAACTTTCTGTTCTAAGGTCACTGAAGTGTCCATCGTGTTTTTCCTTCTTCATAGGACACTGTGGCAGATTTGGTGAATAAAGGTTTTCTGACAGAGAAGACATGTCTCATAGCTGCTGGCAGTTTACTGCCCAACTTTAAGACTTCGGTAAGTATTTTGTCCAAACAGTTTAAGTAGATTAAAAACATGCATTGCAATACAATGAAAGATATATAATTTTAATGTCAGCATGAGGGGTGAGGCTTTACCTCTTTTCCTTTCACATACTGTAATCCCTTACACAGGTTGTCAACCAAGGTACAATACAATCAAGCTCCACTTGTAACAGTTTGTTGTGGAATATTAAAGTGATAATTTGGGTTATTTTTCATGGGGTTATGTGAGATACTTAGATACATAATTAGTGTATTTCCTGTAGTACATTTGGATCAGTGCACTGTCAGTTTGGACAGGGGGTCAGCAGAAAAAAACCTGTTTAGCCACCTAAAGAACACCCACTGTCTAACTACAGTATTCCCAAGCACATACACTCAACTCTTTTTGACTTAAACAGCTGATCAGTGGCGTAATACAGCAGGTTTGCTTGTGTGGAGTAATATGGTGGTTCAACGGTTGAAAAAAAACGAGTGGGCTGTTTGACAGCAAGATAAAGCAGTGAAAATATTCAAAATAAAGTGTACACTTAAACCGATGTTGGCTTTTTTTCGGTGGACATTTTTGAAGTGGCTAAAATATGTTTTATCTGCTGACCCCATTCACCTCACTTCAAATAACCTGAACTATTGCTTTAATATCCTTTCTGCTTTTCATTAGATCAAAGTCCATTGTAAAATGTTTGGTAATTTCAATGCTGGCCAATCTTAAACTCCTTATCTAATAACCAATTATACTTTGTATTATTTTTTTTTGTTTCTGCTAAAAGGAATAATAGAGAATTTATTTAGCTCTAGAAAACAATTTAGCTCCTTCAAGTAGTTCTAAGTGGAATAACGCTGGGTTTCTCCACTGTTAGTGAAACAAAATAAGCAGTTTTAAAATATCATTGTAGACTCTGGTATCTTGTGATGGATAACTGTCTTTATTGCTGCTTTTGATGTTGAATTTTCTTCAAATTTCTTGTCCACATATTTTCTCTGGAGTAGCTTAATGGTCACGTGTGCAAACCATTGCCTGTAATGCCATTGTTCACATAAAGGATTATTTTTAGAGCTTGTGTCAGTTTAGGACATGTGATGGACTGCTACTATACACCACCAGCTCCTGTGGAAAATAAACATCATGTTTCCACCCCACCCTTCCTCCTCCTGTGCAGTTTCAGCACCTGCAGCTCATGTTGGCAGAGACTGATCCCCAGCTGGCAGACGTGGTGAGGAAACAGTTTCCTGACTGAGACACAGATCAGTGTTCAGCACTCATCCTGACTCTCACCACTGCTTTTTATAGTGGACTTTATTTCCTCTCCAAAGATCCTGCTACAAGTCAGAATATTTGCATTTCCACCGGAAAGACTCGGATGTCACACCAAGTTACGCTTATGTTTTAAGTTTTTACTTGTTTTTAGAATACTATTTTTGTATTAATTAAATAATGTCTTTTTATTGAAAACAATATGTGCTTGTAATTTTTACTCAAACATTTTTATCATTGCTGGATGCACAGGCCTCAGTCAAACAGCAGAACAGTCTATAGAGAGGTGCTTCACTTTTTCAACCTAAAGAATCAACAGAAAACCATAACAATAATATTAATAATAATAATGATATTAATGGCTTTCATCGGACTACCTTTGCACATATCACTGTAAAATTACAGAGCATTTATATGAAGGCAGTCAATTGGCATCCAAATTCATTAACCTGTGAGCATGTTCTCTTTTTTATTTTATTTATTTATTCTTTATTATTTCAAAATGTAAATAAGACACTGGTACAATGAAGATCTAACTGTAGTGTTGTACATGTTACAGTTCAATGAAGTATACACTACCTTTGATAATTACATTATTTTGGGCTCTACTACATGAAGGCAAATGTCTGTCAGTCATGTTTCCAGAAAAATTTGACATACAAGCCTTCACTGCAGCATTTAGCCAAAACTTAACAAAATGTTTCCATATTTATTTCTTAAACATTAAATACCTTTATCACAAAGTATACATTGTTTTAATTAATCAGTTGTTTTTTTTAATACAATGAAAATATACATTTCTGTATCAAATTAAATTGCATTGAATGTGTACTGAGTCACCTTTCCAAGCATATGAGTAATGGTGCTAATGCTGATGACAACATCAAGTGTTTACCAGAGGGTGACAGTCACTCGCTAAGGACAATAAAATTAGATGAAAGGCTTGAGCCAGGCAACAATGAACTCATTTGGTTTCCAAATGCACCATTTCACCCACTCATGGAGAAGAGCAGGACAGCCTGCGCGTTTTCCAGCAAGCTTACGAAGGCTCTGAATATAGCAGCTTTTTAATTAAAGCTTGGATTGATATGTAGAACACTCTTTCTAATGGAAATCCTGAAATGGTCAGAGTGTATGCGAGACAGAGATCACCACCTATGGGAAAAAAAAAACTGTCTTTTTAATCCTGCTATCTTGAAACACGTTCTGAACCTTGACTAGACTCGTGATGCACATAGGTGGCCGGTGCCTTGATCTGCGAGTCATGTTGTGTTTGTGTTGTAAATGGCAAGAATGATGTAGATGTAATCATGCTTGGCCTTTCAAGATTGCTTGTGGCCAGTGACTTGCACTTTGCTGGCTGCTCTGTCTTCAGGCTTCGCTCCCGGGCAAGTCATGTCATAGAGATCAGAGTGAAGCCCAGATGTTTCCTGCTGCCCTGCCAAACTTCATTGTCAGTCTGCCAGGCTTCACAGCAGCTTGATATGATCTGACTCCATGAACCTAACGCAGCAGGCCGTTGCTCGTGTGGCCGGTGCTTTATACACATCAGTGACGCCAAGGCATGTCAGGCCTGTCTGATGCTGATGCTGGATGTCATTTATTTCTTTTTCTGTTTACCTCTGCCCACAAAACTAACTTGCTGGTTTTTTTTTTTTTTAAATGACCTGACATTTACCCTCACAGTGAAATACGTTCTATTTTGGTCTCTCATTTGTGTGAAAATTCATGTGTTCAAAGTCCTTATGTAACCCAGAAAGAATATAACACTACCTTTCACATGTGTGGGCTGTCAGTGTTTGGGCTAATAAACAGCTTTTCTACAACAACAAATAGTCTTTAATCTGTGACCAAATGGGATGAACAAGTATTTTCTGTGGATACGTCAGTGAAAGGGATTAGGAGACTCATGATTGAAGGCATTCGTCATTCGACATGAACTGAGCATATTTTCTAAGAATAATTTTTGTGTCAGGCCAAGACTGATCTCTCTTGGATGACAAAAATAACAATGTGGTCAGGGCTGGACCATCTGAATTAAGCCCTCCTGAGTGTGTAAAATGGCCCTGACACTGGAGTAGTACCTGTTGCTGGGTGAGCAGGAGGGATAATGAAGGGATGAAGAATGCGTGTGTGTGCAGCATCACGTTCCCTCTCCTTTGATTCCAAGGCCTGGCCTATTCACAACCACCTGGTCAAGGCGTGTTAATAAAGACACATGATGCTGTTGGGTGCAATCAAAGCCCCCTTCAGCTCATTTCCTGAGTTCCCTGGGCTTTCTATCTCTTGTCAACAGAATCACAATGAAACTTTCCCCTTCGTGATCCCCGAATATCAAAGACATTGACGTTTCCTCCTCGCAAAGGAGATTGGTGATGTGATGTGGTGATGTTGATGTTTGCATTTGCCTTAACTGTCGGTTCTGCTGCTTCAACTAGCTTATCTGTTAGGGTATTGTAATTATGCTATACCGCGTGTGACCACTGTCAATAATATTTCTCTCACAATGTCATCAACACAAGTGAATTCATACAGAGGATAAAAGGTATATTCCCAACAATAATCTTACACCAGGCATGCTCAGTGTCAGTTTCAAAATTAGGCTGAACATCCTCAAATCAATTAAAAAATTTGGATTGAAAAATATAAATTTTTGTCTATACACCAACAATGAAAAAGGAAAGCAATTTTTTTAAACAAAGCAAGGCAGCTTTATTTATATGGTACATCTCAAACACAAACATTTCAACATGCCTTATATGCAAAGAGTCTTAAGTGAAATAGAATTGAAAAAAAGTTTAGGTATACGTTGTAAATTTTCCCAAATGCAACAAGGGAAATAAAAGTACAGAAGAGAAGTCAGTCAATCAAAAACAAAGGAGAACAGCAGAGTATTCAATTTGGTTTTGACAGTGTCTGGAGTTGGGGTGCGTTTGAAATCATCAGGAAGTTGTTTTAAGCTGTGCGCAGTATAGTAGCTTAAAGCAGCTTCATTCTGATTTGAGGTTTTTAACTGTTTCTTAGATCTAAAAAACCGTACTGGGTTTATATTCTTCAAGGCGATCATGAATGTATTTTGGTCTCAGACTGTTGAGTGATTCATAAACTAGCAGCAGCATTTTAAAATCTATTCTACAGCTAACTGGAAGCACGAGTGAAGATAGAAGAACAGGACTATTTTGTGCTCAGTTCCTCTGGTTTGTGTTTTGACAGCTGTGTTCTGAATGAGCTGACATGCTCTAACAGTCTTTTATGGAAGACCAGACAAAAGACTGATGGAAAAGTCTATCTTGCTGGTGATCAAGGCATGAATGACTTCAACTAAAACTAAACTTTGCCTGTGCTTTAGTTATTGCTTTGACGTGTCACCAAGATGTTTATCGGGATAATTTGTGTTTTTGTCTTTATAACTGTGGAATCGAGCCGAGCAGTAACTTTCATTCTTTCCGCCTTTTTGCCAAATACCATTATTTCCATCTTGTGTTTATTTAATTCAAGGGAATTTAATTGCATCCAGCTATTTACCTTGTGTAAACATTGGTAGAGTGAGTCTAAGGGGCCATATTCATAGTCATCATAAAAAAGTTAAGTGTGTCTGTGTAGCTGTGATAACGAACATTATTATCATGTATGATTTGACCTATAAAAGGAGCATGTACAGGCTGTGAATAACAACAACATCCCTAATTATTGTTTTTACATATCCTATTGCCTCTTTTCACTTACTGTCAGATCTTTTTGCATAATGTTGAATTGAGATGTTTGCTAAGAAAGGTGCTATATAAATAAAGTTATTATCATTATTATTAACAGTGGCTCAAGAATTGAGCCCTGGGGAACTCCATATGTCTCCGCTCGTGATCTGCTCAGATTTCTGATCACCAATGGCAGCAACAGCTCCCGACTTCTGTCTGAATTCATTAGTTTTTGCATAAGTGTGAGTAAGCTGAATGAATGTGGTAAAATTTTTAAATGTGAATGTATCCATGTTTCATTTTAGCCAAACATCAACCTATGATATATCCTATATATTATACATACAATTATACTAAATATATTAGTAAATAAATTTGGTTTTCAAGAACTGTTGTGGCTTTTGTAAATTGTCTTTTAATTATTAGTATCTGAGAAATCATGTGGTATTTGGAGATAGAATTTACTTTAATAACCCACCTAAAGCATTATACGCAAATGTCTAAAAACATTTCCAAATTAATCTAGTGTCAAATCCAATGAAATCAGTGTTTAAACCTTTTTTAATCATTATCATTCTCTTTTTTTTTTTTTTTTTGCATAATGTAAAACGTTTCTATTTTGAATGTGGCAGGTGTTTATGGTCGCAGCTCTATCCTGTCCTGTCCTTGTGTACACTGACGCCTGTCACCAAGTGGCATATGTTGCTGTTTGTTCTGCAATGAAAGAATTGGAGCTAATTAAAGAGACGTAGTCCTGCCACAGGAAGTGTACGTAAGCAGACCATTCACAGTTCTGATTAGTTAGTTGTTCAAACAAGGCTCAGGATCAGGTGAAAGACTGGAATTCAGTGTTGATGAAGTGCTCTTAGAAGACCTTGAATTTTCTGGAAATTTAAATAACACTGGTCAGAAGTGGAAAAGCTGCCTGAACATCCTACAGAAGTAGAACCACTGAAACTCTGCTGATTTTTTCTTAAGTAGATATAAAATCTATAAAAAGAATTGAGTAAAACACACACATGTACATAAGATCTTTCAATGCAAAATATAAGTGTTCACTATGAATATACTGATTAAGTCTGTTAATCAAAATAAAAAGACCTACTACAGTATACTGATGTTTCTTTTTAGTTTTTTAGCAAACAAATGCAGCTGGGCAGATGTTATCTAAATTACTATCACGGATTAAATTGAGCATTAAGATTACACTATGTTAACTGTAGTGTTCGCATAGATTTGATGCTGAAAAACTCTAAAATCTGTACTCTGCAATAGATGAGAATATGATGTATTTAAGTAATAAACTGAAGTCACTTTTTATATATTCATATAGTTTCATGTTATACAATTCAAATCATTTTCATTTTAGTCTCATGCCAAACATTTGCCCATCCCAAATGGGCATCCATTGCAGCATTATCTGTTTGTCTATTTGCTTAGATGCAAATATTTAGCAGAAGAGGAAGGAAGGAAAGCTACAAGCCAAAAATTAAGGCTTTTTTTCTCATTTTCCTGATTTTCTCCAAGTAACTGACTAAAGGTTTGCGCAGGTGAACAGCCAACTCAGTCTTTGTGCGTCATCTTTATTTACAAAATCATTTTCTAGCTTTATATTACTAAACAAAGTATTCCCTTTGTTTGTTAACATTATTTTCTGTTTTTATAGTTAGTATTAAAACTGACCACTGTGGTGTGTTTCTTGTGATTTCTCCATGTGTTCAGATGTGCAACTATTACCTTTGTTAAATACAGGTAAAATTACTGAGTTGAAAATATTTGAACACATGTTCAATCACAGTAACAGGTGTGAATGTAATTAGTTATTTTAGTCCTGACAGATGGCATCTGCTCAGGTGTTTCTGATTAAGACACTGATCTCTATCAAAGACACTGACGTCTGACCACCCTGTGGAGAATGCAGTAGGGATGCACATTGTTGTTGTGGTATTTTAGTGTAATTTATCTTCCATGTGCCCAGTGAGCTGTAGTGCAGGTTTAACACA
This sequence comes from Seriola lalandi dorsalis, assembly GCF_002814215.2. NCBI lineage: Eukaryota > Metazoa > Chordata > Actinopteri > Carangiformes > Carangidae > Seriola > Seriola lalandi. Next base: position 412,142 of record NW_019525235.1, on the reverse strand, counting down.
TTCTAATGCTCATGTTGGGCAGCTTCTTAGTGCCATGGGTGAGATTAGCTGGGGAGATCTCTTGCAGCTTGATGCTCAGACACTGTGAGTAAATCCCTCTGATTGAAGTGAACAGAACTGGGACAGAGTGGCTATGGTGCAGCTTTGACACACTCGGACACATCTGCAACATAACATCTCCTCTTCACAAACCACAGTGATCAAGAAATAAAAGCTTGTACAACAATGTTGTTTATTCCTGACAGATTTCATGTGAGCATTAAAGACAGTTTGGTCACCTGGTTTAGCCTGACAGCCCATCAACAGCCTTTCGATGGGTGGTTTCCTCAAAAGTAGGTCATGTTTCAGTATAGAGATGCGTAAATGTATCGAGTGCTCCAGTATAGAGCATGAAGTGCCTCAAGTGGAGCTGCAAATGGTCAATATTGGTGAATTGAGTATTTTAGTTCAGCTATAACTAAGGAAAAATTATTTCATGGTACACATGCATTTTGATGAATATACAGAAATATTTAAAGAATATTTCCACTTTGTGCCTTTTCAACATGTTGTCTAATTTGTGTTTTGACTAAGTACATTTGGCACAGTTTGTATAATTAATATGGAAGAATATCTCTGTTATAGATGGACTATCGAGTCTTGAGAATGACTTAAATTTTCCACCTGGAAAATGTTTATTAATGACTTGTTGCGTCATATTATCTCATCCTTGAAGCTCATTATCCAGAGACCACTATCCACAGCTGGGTCACCAGGAGAGTGAACCACAATAAGCCATCATATTCATGCTGCACTCTCTGACCCCTGTCAAAGTCCTCCTTGGCTTAAAGCATCTCAAGGCATCTGTGTCAATTACCCTCTGAGTGGCAGAGATACTATGAGCCACTTTATTTATTATAGTCAGTACTAACTGTTTAAACTCACAGTTAATAATAAATAAAAAGATAAGTTGGTATAAAGATAATATTAGAGTATGTGTATTCATGATCACTGCTGAAAAACCACCAGATGGATAAAAACAATGCATGATTTGTAAACTGGATGCAGCATGAGATCTAATGAACCTCTGAATACGACATTAAATGAAGGAGATCTGATCCAGGACCTGTCAAGACATGGGGAGATTAAAGACATGGATGCAGCAACTGCAGCATGAAAGTGATGCTGTGAAAATGTATTTATAAGTAGATTTGGATGTGCTTGATCCTGCTCTGCAGGAGGCTACATCAGTGTTTTGGCTTCATGAAAGGAACAGTTCATTACTGAATCCTGAACAAAGACATGGTCATACCATTCAGTAGGCTTTGTCCTTTTCCTGCTTTTTCTTTCCTCTTAATAAAGAAGCAAGCCTCAATACCTATTCTAGGGAAAGAAAATTCAACCTTTTTCTGTGTATTAGTCATAGAGTTAACATGTCTATAAGGTCCACAATGCTCTTTGTTTTGCTTGAGGCAGCTGCAGCCTGGTTAACTACTTGTGACGTTCACTGACGTGTGCTGGTGTAAATGGACGGCTGCAGAACTACAAGGACAGTTTGTTTCTTTTCCTGTCAGAGAAATGTGTTTTGAATAGTCAAGTTCCCTCTATACAGGCTGAGGACAATATGGAATAGCTACTTTATGTTTTATAAAATGTCAGAATCAGAGCACATTGGTTTTATAAACCAAATGGAGAAAATGTATAGTAGAGAATCAGAGGTTTAGGCTGAATCCGATGCTGTCCAGCTGGCAGGTTGCTCCAGCTGCCCACCAGAACCAATCAAATCCATTATACAACAGTCAGTTTCAGTGTGTTGGTCGCTGTTCTCAATGTTGCCAGAGACAGAAATGATGTGTGACAGCAGACAGTGTACAACTTTCTTCAGAGATAATGCAGCTAATGCCAGATCACATCAGGTCTTATCTATCAGAACACTAACCTTATTCAAATATCTTTTATAAAAAGTATTTCCCCAATAGTTAACAATTCTACAGTTTTAGACCATTTAAAATTTCTTTGTTAAAATACTATCTATACTTGCCTGTTTTCAGTTCAGTTTTAAGCATTATATTATTTCAGTGGTTTTTTGCTTCTTTTTATTTGTTGAGCATTTTCTCCTCAGCTCTGTTACAATAGGAACTATATAAATAAAATTGTATTATTATTATTTAAAAAAAAATTTGTCTACAAAATATCAGAAAAGTAAAAAATAAGCACAATTTCCCAGAGTGATGATATCTTCAACTTGAGTGATTCATCTGATAAACAGTCTAAAATATAATATCTAATTTACAATCATATAGCAAAAAAAAAAGTGGCAAATCACAATGTTGCAAATTTTAAATGTTGCAAATAGGAAATGTTTGGTGTTTTGTTTGGGCTGAAGAAATCAATTATTTATCAAAGTTGTTGTCAATTAAATTGTTTTTGTAAATTGCTGCCAAATAATTTTCTTTTCATCCACTGATCAATTAATTATTTCTGCTGTAATTTCTATTAAAATAGCCTCAAAAACAAGACACTCACTACTGAGAGTTTCTGTAACCCAGCCTGTGTGTTTTTATGGTCAGCTGTAGGATCATATATAATTTGTTTGCTGTGGTTATTATTGCTAAGTGTGACTAACACTGCCACCAGCTCTAAGCAGAGGTAACATGGAGATGTACATTAGTTGTGTTTTGTAGCTCAGGGAATCTATATTTGTTTGTGCATTAAAGCAGAAATGGTTGCCTTATATAGGTGGAGATAATAAGGAGCTTAAGCTAACAGCCAGGTAAACATGGTCACTGATCTGATCTTGAGGGGT
>NW_019525235.1:378295-409337 GCF_002814215.2 Seriola lalandi dorsalis | reverse complement strand
GGGGCTGAGGGGGGGGTTGTTCTGTTGCTGTGACTTTATGAGCAATACACACTGATACATGTAGTCAATGAGCAGGAGAACACCGATTCCTCTGTCAATATGAATGTTGCCAGATGTGTTTTAATGGACAACACAGAGCACCAGAACAGACGGGCGCCTACACAATTAGTGGTGAATTATACCTTTAAGTCGATCTCTTTTTACATTGCTTTACCATTCTGAAACATGGCCGGATAATTAAGGATTGACCTTGCTACTACTCTGCCTAACACAATATCTGAGAGCAGCTCTGGGTTCAGCTCCTGAGAAGAGGAAGTTCCCTTCACTGCCTCCTCAGTTGCGTAAAGCTCCTGTCCATGTCACGAGTGACACGGGCCAAGACCACCTGAGACAAACAGCATGTGCATCAGCCACATGTAGGCTATCACTGCATTAGAGCTGTGTGGAGCTGAAAGTAACATCTCACCTGTCCTATCGGAGAGGTGACTAAAGCTTAGAGAACAGTGGTGTTATCTGTGTAGAGTAATGAGGTCTCGTAGGTTCACTGCTCTCTCACCGTGATTCTGCTTTGCAGAGGCCTCCGACGCCTTTTCCACTGATTGTCTTGATCTTATTAAAAGGCTCATGGTGTTAAAGAAAGGAAAGCACGCAGATTATTTCTGTTATGTGCACGAGAACCCAGAGGTGCTTACAGTGCAGAGGAATGGATTTTGAAAAGGGGGGCATGTTTGGATCACAGTACAATGAAGGCAGGTGGGCTACGTCTGAATCCTCTTAAACCTTGACCTCTTCTTAGTCTCAAGGTGTCAACAAACAAGAAGAATTAAATACTTGTGCCAGGTCTGAGTCCAAGGTGAACCCCCAGGTCTGCATCCAAAGTGAACTCAGTTTATTTCAATATAATGACAAATTCCCCATATTTAGTTTTAGCTCTTAAATGCTTGCAGATGAGTAAAAATATAAAAATAATTCCTGTTTATATCTTTTTCTGACAAGTGCTGCACTTAGGATTTTCTCAAGCACATTGAAGTATGTGATCATAAAAACAGTTTAATCGTTTGTTTTATTCTCAGTAAAACTAGACTTTGTGATTGATCTCATTGACGCTGTTTCAGGCCTTTAGCTGAAATAAAAGATACAATTTTCCCTCATGACGTGGGCGCTGCTGCTCTTTTTCCATTTGCTGCTGTGGGGGAGATTATTGCCCCCCCCTCTTTCTCTCTGTGGTTAAATAGCAAAGCGCCCTGCTTCCCGGGGTAGACAGCCTACTTTACATAGCGGAGCTTATTTAGATAAACCACCAGTAAGAGGTGCATAAAAAGGCAAAAAACCCGAGCAGCACTTGAACATGTACTCAAACAAAATCGAAGGACCACGTAGAGGAAGATCTTTTGACTCCATGAACATTGGCTTTGAAGAAAAACTGCTGAACAATGAGGTAAGAATTTCGTCGGTAAAAAGAAAAAAAAAAGGAGGGAAAAAAAGTAGTTTTTATTATTTTGAAGCACCTGCCAGCAGCACTGATGTGTTCTTCTGTTTTTAGTGTCTTGTCCTATAATCAGAGATCGACTGTTGCATTTAAACCACCGAGGCGCACATGGTTTTCGTGTGTGTGATATTTTAACACCACTTTTTTTTGACAGTGGTGGGGAGCTCGGTCCGGTCATCTTAATGAATAAGCCTTCACTTTGTCGTCAGCCGGATTAATTTAAGCCGTTTTGTTATAAGTGTAATTTACGTCAAAGGGTTAAGAGGGTTAAAAATGGGATATATCCGAATTTCATGTAATGAAAGACTCATTATTGCTCAATCTGAACATCCTTCAATGATTTCCATAGCAAAAGACAGAAGAGATAAAAAGATAAACCGATCAACCTGCAGGGTCCGTGAAGCCTCCATTAAACACCGCTACAGGAGACAAGCTCCTCCCTAGGATAATGATAGGCTACGTTTTGATAAACTGTCTTAAAAGTTTAGACCGATCTTTACATAAATAACTGCGCACCTTCTGATACTTTGAGCAAGTTATCTCTGCAGTAACAGACTCCTGATCCATCTCAAGGTTGCAAAATGTTAGAAAAAACAGAAAAAAAACAACACAAGAAAAATATGGATCAAGCCGAAGACAACATGTTGTAGATTAGAAGCTGTGACTACATTTCTTAGGCTTTGGCAAACCAATCTGGCTGTGTCTGTGACCTTCAACCAAGACTTAACACTTTTTAATACATTGTTAGGCCTTTTCTGGTGAGGACACGCAAACAAATGTTGGCCACAAACTGGATCATACCTAAAAGTGAATAATAAATGTGAAAAACATGAATTAAGCTGCTATAAATAACAGTGAAAACCATGCCTTTTTAATGTGCATATCAAAAACACATGCAAAGCTGTGTATATGTGCATATTAATGACATCAAGAAAGGGGAAAACAAACAAAAAAGCTAATTGATGGGGAACTTCCACACTTTGCAGCCTAAAGCCTGCAGTGATTAAACTCTGCCTAATGTCTGCTAAGATTTCAACATGCAGGGAGCTAATAATAGGCTTCCCCGCTGTCTAAATGAGATTGCAGTAAGGCGATTCTTTGAGACAGAGACAAGTTCATCTTCGTTAAACCGAGACGCAAAGAGTTGACCCCGGCGAGCGTCCTGATCCAGTCTCCATGCACTAATGCTTTCAGGGATACTACCGACTAGAGCCCAGCGAAAACTGGTCTGCCGCGCGGTTTACACAATGCTGGAAGGGCGAAATATGGTAGGAAGTAACTGAACTGTATTTAACTGATGCTCTACTCCCACTCCACTAATAACTTTTAGCTCATTACATTTCTAAAGCAAACTATAACCGAATGTAGTTGCGAATCACATGCTACAATTAAAATGAATCAGAAAGCGTTTCAGTCAGTGGAAAGAGATGAGTTTTTTCTGTGCTGTTGGTGTGTTAGTCTGATGCAGGATTACACGAATTTTCCCCTGGCGTGTGCAAGTGCACACATGCCAGCGTCAACGTGAGAGCTGTCCAACGTGCTGAAATGGACATGAGGGCTGGTGGTGACAAATCTCAGCCCTCTGCTTGCATCCACTGCATTACTTATTTTGTCTATATGCATGTAAAGAAACAGCCCGTGGTTCATTTCAGGATGACTGAATTATAGCTATGCTCCCAGGGTTGGCTCTTCTCTGTGACTCTTATCCTCTCTGCTCACTTGTTGTTAGGGGCAATGCATGTTCATAAGATAATATGTTCATAGGATTTTTGGATGGCTAGATGCTCTTAAGTGATTAGAAGTTGTGCATTCACGTCATTACCTGTCCTGAGCTATGCTTCAGTTGCGGAGGAAATGTATTGTGTGAGCTGGACTCATATATCAGTCATTTTTAGAACCTAACACTGCAAATTTTTCAAACAATGTTTACAATCTTGAGGGATTACTGAAACTATGCAGCACAGAGCTGTTTTCCCACTACTGTAAATGGTGGTGCCACATTTCTAAAATGAATTTATTCCTCTAAAATGTGTCTGTCCTTTATTACTATTTTCAGATAAACAAATCAACCTTCACAAAAATTGAGGAAAACACTGAAAAGAAGAATACATCAGAAAAAGAGAGAGCAACAATCATCTTTTCCCTCAAGAATGAAGTGGGAGGACTTGTAAAGGCACTCAAACTCTTCCAAGTATGCACAATCTTATTAATATAATGTTTACATTATCTATCTATTCATATCTATCCTTAACTGTTTCTGTCAAATATGTGAAGTTAATTTACAGATGATAACCAAATTATTCTCGTTTCTTGCAGGAAAACCATGTCAACCTTGTACACATAGAGTCCAGAAAATCCAAAAGACGCAACTCTGAGTTTGAGATATTCGTGGACTGCGATAGCAACCACGAACAACTGAATGAAATCATCCAGCTGCTTCGGAAACACGTGAACGTTGTGGACATGGAGCCTCCAGATAACTCCTGTCTACAAGAGGAAGGTAGGAAAGCACTGAATGAAACGCCGCAGACATACTGTATCCAAATAAACCTGATTAACAGTAAACAACTATTTTTTTCTTCTTCTTCTTCTTCTTCTTCTCTCAGATATGTATAATGTACCTTGGTTCCCAAAGAAAATTTCAGACTTGGACAAGTGTGCAAACCGCGTCCTGATGTACGGCTCTGAGTTGGATGCTGACCATCCAGTAAGTAGGTCCAAATAAACCTGTATAGGCATTAAATGCAGAATCCTTTAATATGAAGCACTCTCATATCTTTTTATGCTCCTCTCCGTCAGGGCTTCAAGGACAATGTCTACCGGAAGAGGAGAAAGTACTTTGCAGACCTTGCCATGGCCTACAAACAGTAAGTTCTGCTGTGTATTTAAATGGTTATTTTGCAAATGGGCAAAGTTCTTACTTGATACTGAGAGATTTTTGTTGTCTTGTTCTAGTGGGGATCCCGTTCCTCGTATTGAGTTCACAGAGGAGGAAGTGAAGACTTGGGGTGTTGTGTACAGGGAGCTCAACAAGTTGTACCCCACCCACGCCTGTCGCGAATACTTGAAGAACTTGCCACTGCTGTCCAAATACTGTGAATGTCGGGAGGACAACATCCCTCAGCTGGAAGATGTCTCACGCTTCCTCAGGGGTAATTTCTTTGATAAAACATGCCTCTTTTGCTTCAAATGCAAAATTGAAAATTACTGATTATTTTTTTCAGCTTTGTAAATGTAAATACTCACATGAATGTTTCATACATCTTATCTTGACAGAACGTACTGGGTTTACTATCAGGCCTGTGGCAGGTTATCTGTCCCCACGTGACTTCCTTGCTGGTTTGGCCTTCCGTGTTTTCCACTGTACCCAGTATGTGCGGCACAGTTCTGACCCCTTATACACTCCAGAGCCGTGAGTGTTATACAGTGCTATATTCAGAAAACTGGTATTAATGCAAATATAAGGTTACTGGATCTAATATTCTGTGGTCTTTTATCATCTAGGGACACATGCCATGAGCTGCTGGGTCATGTCCCTCTGCTAGCAGAGCCCAGCTTCGCCCAGTTTTCTCAGGAGATTGGTCTCGCTTCACTCGGGGCCTCCGATGATTCAGTTCAGAAGCTGGCCACAGTGAGTGACACTCATTCAGGCAGACTCCATCAAATCAAATTCAGTAAATCCAGAATAAGTGTAAATAAATGTTTCTGTTTGATCTACTCCTTTGTTACAGTGCTATTTCTTCACGGTGGAGTTTGGCCTATGCAAACAAGAAGGGCAGCTGCGAGCATATGGAGCAGGACTGCTGTCATCTATCAGTGAGCTAAAGGTAAATATATTTGAACAAGGTGTCGAGTGCGCATGACATCCTATAATCATGCACCATGAAATATATTGGTATTTTATATACTGTATATAAGTATATGTGTGTATGCAATATATACAAACGAGTGCCTCAACAGCTGTTTAAAACCAAAACACCCTCCTTGTAAAACCAGCTGAAACCTGATTAAGCAGCCAGAGTTGTCACTACATTTTCTTTTTTGTGATAAATCCAATGCAGAAGACAACTGATATAGGAACTGCATTATTGGTCTTGTAAAACCATCAAAATACAGATTAATCTGCATTTAATCATATGACCCAGATGAGGGCTTGTGTTTACATGAAATATTGGCAACATTGTTATTATGTTTCTCTCTTACAGCATGCACTCTCTGGTAATGCAAGGATAATGCCTTTTGACCCAAAGGTTACGTCCAAACAAGAATGCATCATCACAACATTTCAGGATGTTTACTTTGTGTCCGACAGCTTTGAGGAGGCCAAAGTGAAGATGAGGTGAGCTTGGTTGCTCAGTAATTTCACATTACGATAATGATACACCTTGCATGAATCTATAAACTCCACCATTGTTTTATATGTGATTAAATATCTACTACATATTATTCAGTGATTATACTTTGCTCATTTCAGGGAGTTTGCCAAGACCATCAAGCGTCCCTTCACAGTCCGATACAACCCTTACACCCAGAGTGTGGATGTGCTAAAAGACACTCCCAGCATCAACAGCGTCGTGGAGGAACTTCGACACGAGCTTGACATAGTCGGTGACGCCCTCAGCCGGCTGAACAAGCAGCTGGGTGTCTGACTGCCGACACTTCAGTTGAAGTTAACCACCTTACAAGTCCATCAATGCTCGCCGTGTCACCCCCAGCACTGCTGTAGAGATACTGCTCGTGTATTGCCCTTCGTCAGTACAATGAATGTGCACTGCTTTTGGCAAAATGCTCTGTTGTCCCCACTGCATGGTGTATGGCATATACAGTTTCCAGAGGTGCATTAGGTATGTTTAGCCACCGATATGAGTACATTGCACAAACCCAAAGAGCTGCTTTACCTGAGACACTGTTTTGCATCAGTTGTACTTGGCTAAATTGGCTTCTGTATTGCAAACACTTAATGTGCTTTCATGGTGAGTTTTTATCCTTTAAAAGCATCCCCAGCTGTTACAAACACAAATGTGGTTTCCTCCTCCTATTGTCAACTCTGCTGTTGTACATGATCATGTGAATTTTTTTGTAATTCATTTCATTCTTTTTCTTCTTCACATTTAATCTTCCTCACTTCAGTCATATGTATAAAAATGTACCTTGTTTGTATTCTTTTGGTGTATGTATCATGCTCCTTTTGTGTGCTGTTGAGGGAAATTATGAAAGTGAAACACGGTGTTATAAGAATGTTTTCATTACTGGTTATGACAGATTTGGCCCATGTACCCTGACCTATTTTATTTTACAGTGATGATTTTGAATATGTCCTCTTGAGGTGAATATAACTGTAGTACTCCTTAAAATCAAAACATTATTTTTCTACTGTAAAGAAATATAGACATTATGAGTAGACTATGTATCAAACTATTGAAAAAAATAAACAAAAATGTTCATTGTGTCTTCACAGTGTGACAGTGGTTTGTTACCTGTTGATTTATCACTTTTTGGTGTCATCATGGTGGTAATTTTGATGCTGGATGCTCAGAGAGATGCTCATTATGATCCTAGAGATAATTATGTTAAGGTTGTAGTTTGTATAATCTTGGGTTGCAAGAATAATGATCTGTTTGATCTGAGGGCCAGATCACCTTATTGTATTATTAAAATAATCTACCCTGAAACAGAAATGATAGACATCAGACAACTATCTAAACTGGACAACATACTATCAAGACTTGACTGATGGTGTCACTGAGTAACACTTTAAGCTGGTTCATGGACACTGAATTATTGATTGTCTCTGTGGAAATTTTCATTTTTGGATGTATGCCATTCTAAACAGTTTTATTTAAAGTTCGGGCTGACAGAAATTTTCAAAATGTCCCACTTCCAGAATGTTATCACTCAGTCTTTCTGTCCAGTTTAGGGAAAAACCTGATCAAAATAGCACATAATGTGACTAATAAAACTAATCATTTCTACACCCAGTTGCTACTCATACAGCCAGCTAAAACTAAAGCAATTTAATAAATCAACATCATCAACAAGTGTCATGCTGAAGGTGGATTTTCCACAACCTGGCAAGCCAAAAGTTGTTCTTAATAACGGCTATAAAGCCGATCCATAAAGCATCAGTAAATTATTCATCATCCAGTAATAATACCATTAACACTATGGAAAGAAGGCCATTTTGCTTCGCGACAGTGTCGTAAATCATACTGGACTAACTTATTAATAGCAAAGTACTCCATGGAAACTAAGTCGCAGCCGGAGTTAAGTTTACTCTCTTGGGTAAGTTTGTTATCTTTACCGTTAACATGTTTAAATATTAAAGTTGTTTGTGTGTCCGGCCATGTATTTAAATGGTTTCAAATACTCACCGGCAGCAGAGTTACACTTTTTTGGCAGCGTTACCGTAGCACTTTTGCTAACGTTAGCCAAACAGTCAGCGAACTAGCTCCAAGTGCTAGCTACAATTGCAGCGAAAACAAACGGCCGTTAAAATCTAGTTAACGGCTAAATGAGCGTTAACAGTGTCGTCTCTGTGTCCTGCAGTTAGTGATTAATGTCATTAATGTCAGGGGGCGAACAGCTACGGGCAGCTGGGACAGGGACATGTGGAGGACCAGTTAGCGCCCCGGCTCTCTGACACTGCTGCTTTACAAAGCAGGGCAGTCCGGACTGTGAGCGGCGGCGGGGGTCACTCTGTGTTTGTCACCGGTAGGTTACGGTTTGTTTTCCAAACGGAACTTCATTCATTCATTTTAAATACAAGCCTTGTCCACCTGCTACCTAACGTGTTAAGTCATGGTTCAGTCATGTCAACAAAGTCTGAAGAAGCATTTAAGAGGTCATGTGCCCCCCCTACTGGCCAGATGATCCAAACGTTGATTATTTTCCCTGTTTATTTAAGATACTTACTGTGGTGCTTAATTACAACTTTGAGGTACTTTTACTTTACTTAAGTATTTCCATTTTTCTGGCACCATATGCCTCTACTCTACATTTATTCTACAATCTGAGTTTTTGCAGTTTCATATTAATAATACAAAATATAATCAGCATAAAAAGATGATGCATTTTTATAGGTTAAAATAAGACTTTATTGATAGCCAAGGGTGAAATCACCAGCTACCCAGGAGTATGTTAAGTAGTTAAAATTTGCCAAACCTTTAAAAGCAATATTAAAGTGATGTACAAATGATTGCATCAGTAGATATAACCCAGTAATATATATATATATTATTCTGAAATGGGCCATTCTGCATAATGAGTACTTTTACTTGTGGTACATTAAATGTATTTTGATTCTTCTGCTTCTGTTCTTTTACTTAAGTAAAATGTTGACTGCAGAACTGCTACTTTACTTCTAACAGAGTATTTCTATACGATGGTATTGCTACTTTTACTTAGTAAAGTACCCCCCCCCCCCCCATATCAAAGGGCATTTTTTCCAGACAGGCTATAGTCCTTTAATCAATGTTTTTTTTCCCTTCATTTTACAGCTTTCTCCAAGAAACTTCTGAACTTAATTCTTTCATGTGTGAATTGTCAACTTAGTTTTTGAGCACTGTCTGTGTGTATATTTAAGTAAACAAACACATGGTTTTCATTATGGTGTATTTTGTTTTTGACAGAGAATGGAGAGGTGTTTGTGTGCGGACAGAACAACAGAGGCCAGCTGGGCCTTGGCCACAATACAGACATCTCAACTCTTCAACTCTGCCCCAGCTTAAATCAGACAGTCACAAATGTGACCTGTGGTTGGGATTTTACTCTTCTTCTCACTGGTGAGCTAGATTTCAGATCAGGAAATGGTACTCTGTTTTTCATGTACACTAGGTTGAGAAGGATTAGCCATTTTTGTGAGAGTTGAAAAAGGATTTCCCTCAAGGCAGAGATGATGTATGTGATAGGATGACATTTTATTAATCTTGAGGCAATCATTTGGATTTTACAGCAGGACCTAAATGAACATATGTAAGAACAAATGAATTGTATGTAAATATATATATATATATATATATAACTTACACTTGGTGAGTTAGTTAAAATAAGTAAGATGATAGTAATGGGGAGTTTGTGTGAACACTGGGTAAAATAGCTCTAACTGATAGATCTATAAAAGAATGCAACCACGTTGCATTAAACACAGTAAGTGAAAATTGGAGCAGTCCTCACAGACCCACAGATTTATGCCACATTCATGTGATATGGAAGTTACTGTAATAACCAGTTTCTGATTTGTAAATACCATTCATGTCAATGTGCAGTTTGTAATTACAGCTGCTTGAAGTAATTACCCAGAATTCATAGCAGAGTAATGATAGAAATAGGAATGACAGAGAAAGTCTGGAACTACCTTCCACCCATACAAAAGTTGAATATTTCAGTGTTTTTTTATTTATGGATACTTCTGTTATTTTTACATCCTACTGACAGATTGTGGCCAAGTACTGGCGTGTGGCTCCAATGCATTTGGACAACTGGGTGTTGGACCGACAGTCAGGCACTCTGCAGATCTACTGTTTGTTGAGGTGAGCACAAAGCATGGGTGTCTTTTACTTACTTTAATAACACAATATAGCCACAACTTTGGAAGCCTCTCTAATTCTTGTCATACCTTTATATAATCAATTCTGAGTGTTCTGTTACAAACCAACTTCATGTCATGATCATTTCATTTTGCTGTTTGTTCTTAGTGTCTGAAGGATCCAGTGGTGAGCGTAGCGGCAGGACTTAGACACTCACTCGCTGTTACTGGTAAGTTAGCACCAAAAACTGTCCTCAGTAAGTTTTCATTTGACAGTCAACAGATCCTAATCTTCTGTTTGGCCTTCAGACTCAGGCTGCGTGTATCAATGGGGAACCGGTCTTTTCAGTCTGGCTAAGAGAGCACTCAGTCCTCACCCTATCCCATCGCACCTCTGCTCTAAGGTGCCCTGTCTGGTACCAGGTAAGTGGAACTCTGCACTGAGCAGAAGTACATAAGACACAACTTTTTCAGGCATTAAGTGATTTACACTGATTTAAATTCTGATGACTGACAAATGTGACCAGATATTTGTGCTAATGTTGCAGGTCTGGATCAGAAAACACCACACCTGGTAGCTGCAGGCTCAGCGCACTGTGTGTGCCTTACAGGTATGACACTGGTATATATGACAGCCATTATGCTGTGTTCATTTGCTTTATTTAGTATAGTTATGAGCCACTGAGTTAGACTGGGAAGTGTTTTTAGGCTCCAAATTTTCCAACTAGCAAAAAAACCTTCATGCTTAATTTTCCAGTAGTAATAATAATAATAATAATAATAATAATGATAATAATGATAAACTTTATTTGTGTAGCACCTTTCATAGAAGAAATGCAGCTCAAAGTACTTGTGATTTTGGATATAAGCATTCCAGCAAGTTATTTACACCAGAAACAACAGGAAATTTCTTGAAACTGGCCAGAGTGCCTTCAGAAAAAAACAAGACTGGAAGCTCCCAGCTTATAAGAAGTTTTCATTGAATTTGTAGAAGTGTATAAAGTCACTGGATTGCAAACAGTAAAGAGCAGAGCAAATATAATTTAAAAGCAGATATCCATTTCATGCTGCTCTTCCTCAAGGAGCATTTATACTCTCAGGTTGTACTAGTGAGTTGCCTTCCACTTCATGTTCAGACATCATTATGGCAGGGCTCCCCTCTGTCTTAACTCTCTGTCTCAATTAGTTGACCAGTACCACTCAATTACTGCTCTGCCTTTCTGCTGCTGCCTCTGCTGGATGAAGAGTAATGTTTTTCCTGTCTTGTATGCAGAAGACGGTGATTTGTTTCTGTGGGGAAGCAACAAACATAGTCAGCTGACCACCACAGAGCCCTTCCTGTCCTCTCCAACTCTCCTGAAGCGTTCGTTACTGGATGGAGAGAAAGTAATACATTTGTGGAGCGGCTGGACACACATTGTTGCTCAAACAGGTGAAACATAATAACATATACTTTACATATTACGACTATGATACTCACCAGTTTTAACAGGATTTGCAGCTCATTCAGAAAGTATCTAGCCCCTGTCATTTTTTTTCACATTTTGTTATGTTGCAGCCTTATGCTAAAATCATCTAAAGTCATTTTCCCCTCATCAATCTACACTTGATATCCCATATTGAAAAAGTATAAACAGAATTTGGATATTTTGCAAATTTATTAAAAATGAAAAACTGAAATAACACATTGACATAAATATTCAGACCCGTTACTATGACACTGGAAATGTAGCTTGAGTGCCTCACATTTCTCTTGATTATCTTTGAGATGTTTCTATACCTTGACTGGAGTCCACCTGTGGTAAATTCAACTGATTGCACATGATTTGGAAAGGTGCACACCTGTCAATATAAGGTCTCACATCTGAGAATGCATATCAGAGCAAAAACCAAGCCTGAGGAGGAAGTAACTTCCTGCAGAGCTCAGAGACAAGATTGTGTTGAGGCACAGGAAGGCATGGGAAGGCTACAAAAAAGATTCTGCTGCATTCAAGGCTCCCGACAGCACAGTGGTCTCCATAATTCTTAAATGGAAGAAGTGTGGAACAACCGGGAATCTCCCTAGAGCTGTCCTCCTGGCTAAACTGAGCAATTGGGGGAGAAAAGCCTTGGTAACAGTGGTGGCCAAGAACCCAATAGTCATTCTGTCTGAGCTCCGGAGATCCTGTGTAGAGATGGCAACCCTTCCAGTGGAACCATTACTGCAGCTCTCCACCAATGCCTCAGTGACAGTCACATGAAAGCATACTTGAAGTTTGCAAAAAAAAAAAAAAGCACATAAAGGACTCTCAGATTGTGGGAAACAAAGTTCTCTGGTCTGATGAAACCAAACCTGCTTTCACTCATGCATTGCAACCCTGACCTTCTCTAGACATTACCCAGAAGAGCTGTATGTGTGAATGTAAATGTCCAAATCTGTTGTACCATACATTAAACAGACTTCACCCTGCCAGCTCCCTAGTACAAAGTCTGTAATGTCTGATTGATCCGATATAGGAATACAGCTGTCCAGAAAATTCACAGTGAGCGAGTAGGTATTTTAATGACATTTCTATCATTTCTCTTGCACGGTCAACCCAGGTGCTACCACTCCCCTCGACCAAACTGAGTTTTTCTAGTTGGTGAGATTGCATCTCACATGGACAATCTCATTCATATGTGATAATGGTAAAGATTGAACTGTTTGGCTTCAATTCTAAGTGTCATGTCTGGAGAAAAGGACAGTTGCCATATCTGAACAAGGCCATAATTCATTTCAGAGAGTGGAAGAGTGTTCACATGGGGCAGAGGAGGTTATGGACAGCTGGGCCGACAAGCATCAATCAATAAGAACCCAGAGCAGCAGTCAGCTGGTGCTTTAGCAGAAGGTGGAAACCAGGAGGTTTGCCTCCCTGCAGAGGTTAAAGTCCTCAATGGAGCAACTCAGGTGAGACGTCTCAGTGTTTGGCACTTCTTAAGACTGAATAGCCTAGGGGACAAAAAGAAATAGCAATCGGATGTTTATTAGATTATTGATGATACACTCTAGACTCTTATTATTGTGGTGGTCAACTTTGTATTGTGTCTGAAAATGTCTGTGTCAATCCAGAAGGGGGCAGCAGACAACCACAAATAGAACAGGTAGCTGAAGCTTGTTTAGTATGAGGTGAATCATAGTGCCACTGAATGAGAGCCAGGCCCACAAAGAGTGGGATCTCAATAATTTGCTTGACAATATCTAGCCTGTTAAAAAAAAAAAAAAAAACACACACTACCATTATCTTCCACTTGGGAGAGAACCACTTACATTTAGTGAAGGCAGAGGTCTCTTCTCCCATGAGGGCAATTATGTGTGAGGATCACAGGATTGCAGCAGTTAACCAGTAGTCTAAATGGCATCTATAGGGTAGTAGATTGTTGCCAGTAAAGTGGATGTCACGGATGGACAAGGGCAAGCTTTGGATCATTCTTCCACTGTGCATAGATCATTGCAGCACTGGTGTATGTCAAGATGTAGTCACCTTGTGTGTGTAAAGCTAAAGGCAAGATGGATTAGCTGACAGGACGATGAATCTCTCAGCGCACAATAGCATGTTGGTCCTAACACTGTACATACACACCCACAGAGTCAATATTTAGTAAACTCACAATATTATGAGGCCTATGAACATTACTGGAGTAACAAATTATAATCCATCAGTGGCTCAGGAATCAGTGGGTGTGTTTGTTGCCGCAGCTGTTTGCTTTATCAAAAACATTGCTTCATCAAAGCATCCCTGAATTACAAACTATGTGTGTGTATATACAGTATATATATATATATATATATATATATATTCAATTCTTTTATTACAAGCTCACAATCAGCATTTAAATTTGTCGCTTCAGTTCCTGAAGCAGCTGTGAAGCAAAGGAATATGCGAAAAATTCATTAAATTGTAAAAGGTTTTGATCATGAAAGGCAGCCAGTCTGAAACAGTGGCATTAATTCCTCTGGGCAGCTCAGCAGTGTTTTAGCTTTTATGAATGAGCTGGCATTTATATTACATTTGTCTGCTTTGCTTTCTGATGATGCATTGTGGAGTGAGTGATTTCATATTGGAGTGTCTGTTGAAGTGTCTAATGTATTTACAGTGAAATCACCTCTAATGCCATCTGTGTTGCGTCCACTCATGTTGTATGCAGTTCTGAATAAAAGCTGGATGACTTCATCTTGACACGGAATTTTATTTCATTTTTTAAAGCAGGTTTGGTTACAAAGTATCTCAGTATCGGTGTTGGCATAACAATTCTTGGATATTACAGTCTTAAAATTGTGTGTCTGCGTTCAACATGCATTTTAAACATTTTTCAAATCTTTTTCTCTACAGATCGCATGTGGATCGGAACATAACCTTGCCATCGTGGGTGAGTGCATTCTCTCAAACATGTTCTTACATTTTCTTAGCTTTTCCTCTCATTTAGCTTATATCAAGCTTTTCTTCTGATTTTCTTTTTATATGTTATTATAAAAACAGCCATAATTGCCAATATGTTTGCCAGTAAAAGATGTTGCAGGAAAGTAAATAAGCATAAACATCTGACTACATAATACACAACTGCACTGGAAAGGTACATCAAGGAAGAGAGGTTTCTGAGAAATTAAGCAGAAATAGTTTAAACTTATTTGTTTCAGTAAGTGCAAGTGGATTAAAGAAGAGACATAATTTCTGACCTGACTTGACTCTGGCTCTGACCATATAAAGAAATAGGGAATACACATAGGTCGGGCTAAACTATTTCATCCTCTTCTCTGAACCAAAGAACTGGTAAGGGAGCTGTTTAATATATTACAGTTAAACGTCAGTGTGAAATATTAATCCTTCTGGTAATGCTGCAGAGGGTTTCTCAGGTCAGCTCATTGCTCTATGGCCTTTGCATCAGGAAGTCATTACAGCATGAATACATGGGTATCATTGACAGGAGCAATTACCCGAACAGGCCTGTAAAGGACCTGAATTAGCCACACGCACAATTACAGGCATGTATTTCCAGTGGAGTGTTTGGAGAGCAATCTCCCTTTATCCACATAAGATCAGAACACAGACACTGCAGTCACACACATCCCTGAAAGAATACTAAACAAACAGACATATCTGAGTGTTTGTGATTCCTCATCAAACTTACAAAGAGATTAAATGTGCTTTCATTCTTTCCAGGTTTGACAAAAGTCTCCTGCTTTCCTATAGTCACCAACTAGCACTGTAAAACATTTTGAGAGTAAAATCTTTTGCATTAAATTTTTAACACTGACCCAGTTTTTTACATCAGCATGAATATACAGCAGATGAACACAAGCACAGCGCTCCATTGGAGAGGTAACGCCGAACATACACTGGTATCTCTACAAGCAAACTGCCATCCACTTTTAATGCCCTGACCAATTTAACCAGTTAACTGGACGTGCCATTATAATTAGGTTGTATAGTGTTAATGCATCTTCTATCCATCATAATGACAGTTCTCACAAAGTGCCACTCTGTGCTTTCAGAAGTTCGGTTATGTGATGAGAAAGCAGAACCGGTAAAGGGGGAGCTCATGTTAACCTCCAGCACCCCGCTCCTCTGTCATGTTCTCCCCTTTTTCTCCTCCTGTCTCGAGCGTGGTGGCAGGAGCAATGAAATAGCAAAACAGGATTTGAAGCAGAGACCTGAGTGCTGCTATTTCTGGTGCTGAAGTAGGTCAGGCAGAAAGGAACGGAGAGCATTGCATGCTGCTTATGATATCTGTTGCCTGTTCAGCCCTTGCCCATTTGCACCTGAGGAAGTGCTCCTCGAGTATGAAAATTCATCGCCGGTGGTCAGAGGTGGGAGAAATGCCAAAGACGCTGTGGGCACAGCTCATCCAATCTGAGGAAAGATTTTTGTTAATGTGAACATTTTGAACTTCACAGGATTGTAGAAGGACAAACACCTTAGATCAGATCCTGTTTTAACTTGTACCTGACATATATGCTTAACAAATGCACCTCCTGCAGATGTTGTGATGTTAATTAGGTGTGAAAATGTAAACTGTCAAATGTAAATCCGAATGACAGGATTTGTTTACAAGGAAATGGCTTTTGGTTTGAGTGTCTTGATTTTCATCCTTTTGTTGTGCTGGATATTGCGCAGGCACTTTGTTGCCATGGAAACACTGATGTGCTATACTCCAGTCAGTGAGTCCATGAATTAAGCACAGTACCAAAATAACGCTTTTTCCCCCAATGAACGAAACGTTTCAACAGATTAAGTTCACTAATAAATGAGGACTAGGATGATGAATGACTAATCTTAATATAAGATGGAGACGGATACAGTCCAGTTATAAATACATGCAGTATCTTAAACACGGGGCTACGTGTGTGTCTGTTATGCACAAGCCATATCTGGCAGACTGTCACATAAGGTGCTGGCACGATATCCTGGTCTGGTAACTGTAAAAAAACATCCATCTTGGAAGCTCCTGATTTTCAGAGACGAGCTAAAAACGCAAAGACAAAGAAACCTTTTGATGAAAATAAATGAAAAAATGGCATGAAAGACACACAACTGCAGGATGGGGAAAGCTTGAAGATGTGTTACCCTTGAGAAAGCAAGCTCGCTTCTGTTGCCATGGCAATGGAGCCTATTAGGTAACTATGTTGCCATGGCACGTGTCTCCTCGGTGATGCAGACCTGACCACACCCACCAACAAGCTCACCAGTTGTGAAGAGCGGGGAGGCTTTATTACTGGCTGAGTGTCAACGTTAGGAACAGAGACTGTGTGTGTATGTGTATGTGTTTGTGTGTGTGTGTTTGTGTGTGCGTGTTTGTGTGTGCATGCGTGCTCACAGCCTTCCTTGTTTTTTTTCTTCAGGCTGCTAATTTTAGCCTACATGGTACAGTGCTGCAGCCCCGTCTCTTTCCTGTCAGCTCCACTGACCCATGACCCCTCTCCTTTTCAGGGGGTTGTCTCCTTTCCTGGGGCTGGAACGAACATGGAATGTGTGGAGACGGTTCACAGACCGACGTCTTTCAGCCTCAGCTCATATCTGGTCTCAGACCTCTTCTCATTGGCTGTGGAGCTGGACACTCTATGGCATTGTGCACCGCGGCAACTGGCTCGTGATTAAACTCTGCACCGACTCTAGCAGGAACATTCATTCGGCATGTGACAATCAGAGACGAGACAAACAGTGACTTTGTGAAGTAACATTTCTGAGTGATTTAGTGGCTTATTGTTGCTATGCATGTTATTTTGAAGTGCCTTTGAATATACAGTAACTTTCACCTTCTGAAAAGGCTACCTGAGCTGCTTGAACAGGTCAGACTTCAAACTGAACTGTTGTTATAAATACTATCGTGTGGTTTGACACAGGTTGAGTTATGTTTCATGTGAACAGAGGCCATAATTTCTCTGACCAGCCCGTCACTTTGATGGACATGACTGGGGGCGTTGGCTTTGCAGGACATGGCCGTGCCTATGGCTCCTGGTCCAACTGCCATGTTTGTCTTCCTGAATGAAGCCGTAATGGATCGTGTGAGGGATGGGCTAGACTGGTGCTATAGCTCCATCTTCCCATGTCAGCGGTTTTATTGCTGTGATCTTGAGTGTCAGGAGGCAGTCAATCCCTGCAAAATCTCATGATTTACCACTCAGACATACAAGACGGTATTTTTTCTTTGCTAACTGTCCATCACTTATTTATATTCTTGTCAGTCTGTGCGATATTCTTTGTTGTTATGTTTGTCTTATTTGCACCACTTTCATACTGTATACATCATTAATTCCTTTTGGGAGAAACTTGTCTGCTGCATTTGACCCAACCTACATATTTATAAGGTGTGGGCGACCACAGTGCAGCACACCCTGGGACTAGCTGCAGGTCTTAAGCAATGCCTTGGTCAAGGGCGATGGGAATGGGTCAGGGATGATATTTTCCCTTATATTTACCTTTTCTTTCTTTTCAAAGGTTTTTATTTTATGATTATAGTTTAGGCAAATTAAATGTAGAAATCATCTGTGTCACTGAAATTATGCGTTAATGAAAGTTAAATTAAAGTGCTTTACCCTGGATTACTTTCAAAAAATAAATCAACACTCACTGAAAAATGATCATTTCTGTGTTTTTTTTATTTATCACTATTTATTGTACAAGCCTGAACTGTATTGGTCAAAAAAGACACAAAAAACCCCTAAACAACAAACCAATCAAAACGATCACTGAACACCTTATTGAGATAACTAACCACAAAATGCATGGTGTTCAAAACACACACTCTGAAGGCTCACTAAATGGCACACAACAGTTGCCTCTTTGTTGCGTCATTGATTCCATTAATAATAACTGCTGCTGTATTATTATTATATATATATATATATATATATATATATATTTTTGTTTTGTTTTGTTTTGTTTTGTTTTTTGTTTGTTTGTTTGTTTCATTCAACAATGATCAGCACACTGTCCCCCCATTTGTGCTCAGCTCTACTGGCAGATCCAGATCTGCTGTGCCTGACTGCACACAGATCTCGGCAAGTTGTTGGCAGTGTGTTTGCAGTTGTTTGGTAAAAAGTTGGTCCCTTTCCACTAACTTTTCCACACAAACAATTAATCAATACTTTGTACCCGATGGCTGTTTTTTAATTAGGTATTCTCACTGCTTGCTTTTAGAGACTGATCCATACGGGGGTCCTTATTGTATCTGTGTACTTTTTAAGTCTGAACTGGTGCTTGTTTTTAATGGCTGGTGATTGATGGTTAGTTTAAAATAAAATGTACATAAGTTCATCATGTTGGTTAAGCTATAGTCCTGAATGGTAAGAAGAACTTGCATAACAGAGGCACTTGTCCAGTATGAGGCGTATGATGTTTTGGCATCACTTAGTATTACATACTAATTTACCAATTTGCATGTGTGCAGAAAAAGAATAATAATCCGATTCCACATGATTGTCAATTAAAACATACAACAGAATAATTCTTAATGTCTTAGCTGTGTATTTTATATATTAGCTGTCTTTGTTAATCAAAGTATAGCTACATATGAAGATATAACAACATCGGTTAATGTTGAATAATTATTATTCATGTCTGACTAACAATAAATGACTTACGTGTTTTTAACAGCACATTTTGCCATTTTAATGCGTCATTAATACAAGGTAAAAGTGGTGTTTTTTTGGTTTTGTTTTTGTTGTTTTTTAAAAGTATGACCTTTTTCATTTTTTTGTGGATGTTATCTCTTTGATGGCTGAAAACATATCAAAGGAATGTTAAAAATTCACTGGTGCAAAACAGTGCAAAAAGTCTACAAAGATGTGACCATGACAGTGCAAAGTTAACGATTTGTTTCCCACTGTTTAGTCTGGCTGACATGACAAGTGACAGGTTTTCGCTGGGGGGGGGGGTTAAATCGGAGCAACATTTTTTTTTTTCTTTTTTCTTTCAACAGAAGAAGCACACAAATATTTGATGATCACTCAAAAACATTGGTACACACAACTTCAGCACACAGAAAAGCGTATTTACAACACTGGCACACACCAAAAATAGGCACACAAATTACAACACAGTAACCAGTCACAGATACTGAGCTACATAAGGCTTGACAACAAAACTTCCTCAGTGCTACATCTATGCTGAGTTTGTGATGTACAGGTTGTCACTGTCACACCCATTTAAAAATACTAAGTAATACACACAACAATGCTACAGGACTATCAGGTGGGTGATGAGCCATTATGGGTCATACACATAGTGGTTGGTACACCATGGTTCATAACACAAACTGACTCTGTTGGTTGTCTGCTCCGGTGCTGTCGCTGGGTCTCTATAAACATATAAAAAAACAATAACAAAAATAAATTATTACACAAATTATGTATAATGATGGAAATGATGGCGACGATGGATACCTCGGAGGTGCGGGGAGAGGTGAGGGATGACACTAGCTTGGAGAGTAAAGAAAATGTGCTCCGTTAGTTCCTCATGGTAAACGACAGGTTTACCATGTATTTCCCATGCTTAGCCAAGGCATCAGACGACGATGTACTGTCTGTGTACAGAGGCTGGACTCTGAGTCGGTTAATAAACATGCCCAATCATGCTGCGTTTTACAGGTTGATGTACAGTAGTTCAGTCATTGTCATGCGTTTGTATACTTTGCGTCATGCTCTCACAGTCACCTCGTTTTTTATGCTCTCTTTGACCCGAACACAGGTAGACAGAGGGTCAAACAGCAGTTGAAAGCACTAGCCTTAAGCTAGTGGGAAAGGAAAGTTGTATGTATGCATAGTGCTGTTGAATAAAAACGGAGTCTAAACGCTCGTTGTGTACAAAATTTATTTCATGCAAGGACTTATATTTACATATTTTATTTGAATACTTTTCTGTTGCATAAATGTAAAATACATGCATTTACCTTTCCCCAAGTAGACCCACATCCCATACTGTGTCGTATTGTACTTTTTTTTTTCCACTTGAATTGCATGAGCATATAATTCACCTGCATCTCTTCACATCAAATCTTCACAAGGTTTTTTTTTCTTTTTAAATATATAACGTCAATTAATTACCACAAGAGACATGACTCAAAATGTAAAACTCTGCTCATTCAGAATAAAAACAAAACTTAGATGAGTTGCTATACTTATATATTCTTCTAGAAATTAACATATCTGATTGGTCAACATAAAATTGGTTAAAGTGCCCTGAAAGAATTGTGCATAATTATTGGGACAGTATCAATACATGTAACAGTAATAGTATTGATGTTTTAAATCAATAAACATACATACTGTAGGAGTCATTCTGACATCTCTGGTTGATAACTTGATATATTTTGGCTCTGTAGAGTTGCCTGGTCCCCTTTGATAATATTTTGTGCTTTATCATACAAAAGTTTTCTTGAGTTTGGGACTATTAAGTCAGTATTTTCAGGTGTTTTTTGCTTGGAGTTATGTATCTCACTAAAGGCTAAATCCTAGTATGCATGTATGGTGTTACAATAATAACCAATAGGTTGTTTTACTGTGATTGAGGGTACGAGGGTGCAAAAGGTACAAGGTGCACCTTGTAAATAAAGCTTTCATTACACTGTTATGAGCATGGTATAAAATTAATTGATGCTACACTGCGAGCACTTATGTAATATCATGTCAATTTATTACTCACTTTTACTTTGCCTCACCAGGTATGAAGGCACCATTGTTTAATAATTCAGTCTTGCCTTAATTTAGGCATCACAGCAGTCAGTGAAATTGCTGCAGACTATCGATACTGTTTAAAAACTCATAAATACCTGTAAATATAGCTGTATAAAAACTATTTATGCTCATAACAGCATTGGTTGGCTTTTTGACAGATTATTCAAGTTAAATCACACTATTTTAGTTGGAGGCCCCAGTCAAATAAAAACAAAAAAATAAATATACTGTATGAATTTGGGGAAAGGCAAAGAATGGCAGCTACATAAAAATCTCTGCTATGACTGAGTCTCTTGTAAAGCTGTCTCAAAATGCATAAAAAATGACAAAGCTGTAGGAACTTTTGAAAGAAAAAGTTTTTTTTTTTTCTTACAGGTACTGCGATACAGTTAGCTTCTTGTTGAACATAATTTCTCATGCAGTTCATGCAAATGAACAAACAGTTTTAGTTCTTTTGACATTAGATGTATTCATCACTAGTATCATAGGAATTGTCATCATCTCCATATTGCATTGGACATCATGAACATCATGTTAAAATATTTTTTTTAATGGCCACTCAGATAACATTAAGCCTTGTCTGGATTGCACTTTCAGAAGGAAAACGTCTCTACTTTGCAACGTACAAAGCACTTAAGAGGAGTTCCCTTAACAGCTGGCAATGGTACCTTTTGGATATGTTTAAAAGCCATGTATTGTTAATGTCCAGCATATTAGCAGGGGTTACATCTTATGAAAATTTCTTTCACAAAATTGTAAAAAGCAGATGAGATAAAAGTTACTGGCAGAAGAGAATGCGAGATCAAAAGCAACAGAGCAACAGGCAATGATTTAAACACAGGGAAAGAGTGGGGTTAGCCTGTGGCAGAAGTAGAACAGTGCTTTGTCTGCAACTGAAGTGACCCATGCAGAGTGGCATGTGCCAATGTTTTCTAGTCGAGGATATGATGACACACCCAAGGAGAACACTTGGGAAGCTTGAGTATTAGCACAGTTAAGATACAGTTTTCCAGAAAAATAAAGAAATCAAAATGAAAAAAGCAGGAGCGAAGGCAAGTGTAAAAGCAAAATCTGACAGGAAGGATAAGAAGGAGGAGTGTGGACTGGCCTTCCAATGGCATTGTGTCTGCTACTCAACCATGCTACATAATGGATGGGATGGGAGAATGTGAGTGCTGCATTAGACAGGGTGGGCTGCAGGGCAGGGCGGACACTGAGGACACTCCAGAGGCATCCCCGCTCATGCCAGACATGCTGTTAAGGCTCCAAGGCTTTTCATAACCTTCAGTTGAAAAACAGAGAACGTTCTGAGTACACTGCAGCACTAAAATCCATGACAAAATGTTTTGGTGTTCCTCACTGGCAATACTACACCTGTTGCTTTCTTGTTTTTGTCTCCAAAGAAACAGGTCAACACAGACTTGAGACAGATTATTATTCTCCATGCATTGAGTGCATCAGGAGTACAACAGCATGCACCGGGTGGTACTGGAATGGTTTGGAGTATAACACTATAAAAGACTCGAAAAGGTAGGCACCTCAGGCAGGGAATGTATTCTCAGCTACAGGCAGAATTTCATACTGGACGCCATTTACTGTTGATGTGCTGGCTGCACACACAGCCGGAGACTAACCTAACTTTCTTAGGAATGTTTTTAACATTAATAGTGAATAAATAAAAGTAAACAAAAAGGGGCTTAACCCTGGTATTAAAGTATAAAAATCAGTGAGCTAGAATTTGGCTCTCAGTGATATTAATAATAATATTTGACATTAGCCTTCCTCCATTTGTGTTGTGCTCCTTCACCATACTGATAGCACCCATCAGCAAGACACTTCATGCACCGTTATGGTCAAGACCAATGTACTCATAAGTCAGGGTCCCGCACAGTATTTATCATTAAAACACATATACATACATGATACACGCGTAACACATAAATACTTTCATAGGCATGTAAGACAACACATTCTAGATCATATAAATCTCGAAAATAGCTTTTTTTACTGGTAAGTAAATAGGGGTATTACATTATGCATGGTATCAAAAAATATATTATGTAGATGTGGAAAATTACTATTGACCTATTAGCATTTGTGGTGATTGTGCTTGGCCTTAAAAGATGTTATTGTGACTTGGAATATATACAATTCCCAATGGGATGATTGAGAAGAAGAAGCTGCTGTGAAAGTGTGTGAAGGTTGTAATAAGAGGTTTTATAGTTGTGTGTGCTTCTGTGTGTTTGTGTGCATGTGCCTGTGTAAAACTGAGATGTAACACTCAGCAAAGAGGGATAAAGAAAGCGTGTCCTGTCTACGCTCTACAGGGTGTCAGTGTCTTACGGGGGCCTGTGATTGGCTGTTACTGTACGTACCCCTCCTTACTCTGCCCCCTGTGTGGTTGGGGCGTTCAGCAGTGGTGACCAGGAAGCAGGGCCGCTCTCTCTCGCTGGGGCTGAAGATTTCCTCCGGAGATATGGCCTGGTCTATATGAGGACAATCTTCGTTGGCCAGCGCTGCGTTAGCTGCCTCACCGTTCAGCTTGGAATCTTATAAGAAAACAATAAAGAAAACGAAAGAAAAACACACAGGGAAAAAAATCTGGTTTGATATACCAGCTTAGTACTATGTTCTTTAATATATATGCCATTTTCACTTTACGACCTGCAGGGATTAACTTGTATAACAACATTGTATGTATAGCTGCTGTCTAATATTTGCCTCGCACCGTCCCTTGTTCTACATTTTTGAGCACAAACTGTATCAAAGGTCAATATGTCTTTGCACTAATGCAACCAAAGGAATTCAAGAGGAATCATGTGACTAAAGTGTTCTTACAAATACATGGTGATAACAGACTCTCAGTCTTAAATGAGGGAAGGACTGAACTGCTGCATTAATAAGTGCAAAATCAATAGCATGATTACTCAGTCTGCCTCAGTCTCCAATCTTCTATCCGGAGTCAAATATGCTTTTCATTACATATTTTAATTGATTATTTTCTGTGGGAAATCATCAACTGATTGAAGTGTGGGAACAGCTGAGTTGTGACGTGTCTGTTTCATGACGACGGACAAGTGACGAGACAACAGTGTATCAGAATATATGAGTATATGATCTTTGTTTCTTACCTTGAAACTTTATCTCGAAAACATCGTCATGGGCAATGGGGCTCTGGGGTTGGGAGCTGATGCTTGACTTACAGAAGTTGGGAGAACCTGGTTGGGGAGCCCGAGGGATATGCCTATTTTTTTTCTTTGGTAGTTTCTGTTTTGCCATGGCCAGCGAGTAATACATTCCAAAGTTGTTGACAATCACAGGGACGGGCATGGCGATGGTCAGCACACCTGCCAGGGCACACAGGGCTCCAACCAGCATACCAGAGGTCGTCTGAGGGTACATGTCTCCATAGCCAAGGGTCGTCATGGTCACCACAGCCCACCAGAATCCGATCGGGATGTTCTTGAAGTGTGTGTGCTCACTGGCTCGAGGGTCGTTGGGGTTAGCTCCAATCCGTTCAGCGTAGTAGATCATGGTAGCAAAGATGAGGACACCGAGAGCAAGGAAGATGATGAGGAGAAGGAACTCATTGGTGCTGGCCCTCAATGTGTGGCCCAGCACCCTCAGCCCCACAAAGTGACGTGTCAGCTTGAAGATACGCAGGATCCGCACAAAGCGGACCACTCTCAGGAAACCCAGTACGTCCTTAGCTGCCTTGGAGGAGAGCCCGCTGAGACCCACCTCCAGGTAGAAGGGCAGGATGGCCACAAAGTCGATGATGTTCAGGGCGTTCCGTATGAAGTCAAATTTATTCGGGCAGAAAGTTATTCGCATTAGAAATTCAAAAGTGAACCACACCACACAAACACCCTCAATGTAGGTGAGGTAGGCCGCAGTCTCCGTCTCCTGGTAGGTGTGCTCCACTGTGATGTTGTCCACCAGCTCCAGCTCAGTACGGTTGATGATGGGGTTGAAGGCCTCGTGGGTCTCCAGACAGAAAGTGGTGATGGACACCAGAATAAAGAACAGCGAGGCCAGAGCCACCCACTGAGCAGGAAATATGTGCAGGGTGCAGGAGAAGAAATAGAGGGGAGAGAGGAGGGCGAGAAGGACAGAGAGGAGAATGAGCACATGCAGTGTAATCAAGCTCAATGGCCCAGCTGCCATTCTTTGCACGACACAATGCAATTCAATCTGAGACAATGGCAACTGGTTTGACAGTGACAGTGGCATTGACACACTCTCACTACCCGCCCTCTACCCCATACCCCCCACCCACCCTGCACTCTGTGCATCTTGATTCACAAGTGTCATTGTAAAGGGGACAATCAATGCGCGCTTGCCTTTCTTCCTTCCCTTCCCTCTGTCGTATCTCAAGGTCATGGCATTTTCAAGGGTATGCTACATGCAGAATTACAAAGAGCCACCAGCAGCAGCAGTAGCGGCCGAGCCATTAGTGTCGACCCCCGTGACTAAATTTAGCTGGGGCTCTTCCCTTCAGCAGCATCGGTACAGTAGGTTTTCCCTACGCAAGGTCATACTGTCCAGATGATCAGCTCTTGGGAATCGTAGTGAGCTCGTGAGGCTGGTGAGGCTCGCTTAGCTGAGGAGACACTTTTATGAGAAACCCATATTTCCCTTAATGGCAAAAGAGTACTTTAGCCCTCATTATGTTTCAATTGGGCGATCACATTTCATCACATTTAGGTTCTGATATTTCTGATGCATACTACATGGCTGTAACAGATACAGTATTCTCTCCAGGGCATTGATTGCAGCTCTGACCTCATATTATCCTCTGATCATACTGTGCTGGTTTACGGTATGTGTCACCACTCATGTAATTTACTGTAGCTTGAATGGATGAAAAACCAGCTATATCTCCAATGGATCTTCAATAGATCAGAGCTGGTGGACAAAGAAGCTAGACAGGAACAGCAGATACTTACTTAATCATCCAATGAATCCCAATCAAGTTGGATCAATAGAGGTTTATTCATGCATGTACTTCTCAGACTAATGCATAGCGTTGTAAAGTAGCTGGGAGGAGTAATTAATGGTATCAGGGAGGAGGTAAGTTGGAGTGGGGCATGTCTGGGCATGAGGAAGTCATATATATTCCACTGAGCAAAGGAAACTCAGCATCTTAGTCAGTTGTGTCCATTCACGGTGTGTCAGGAAGGCAGGCATGCAGCATGAGATGGAAAACAGGCCCTCATCATAATATCTCATCACTGGCAATTCATCGCATTGTGCTGAGGAAATCGCTGCTGCTTATGAATGTCTCCTTCCCTTCCATGTTAGTATGACAGTACAGAGGGAACCTGTGTGTTAGCAGTGGCTACAGCAAACTGACTTCCTCTCTTTGCTCAGAAAGACAACATCACTGTTCAATATCTGAATCTTAGAACTCAATCATCAGGTTGTTGAGTCGCTGCAGTTTATTCACTGTAATGTAGCATGTCAGTGGCGCTGTGTGTTTTTGAATTCACTTTAAATTCAGTATTGTATTTCTTCGAAACATACAGAGGGCAAAAGGGAAACTTCACCTTTTAATACAATCAAATACAAACTTACTTTTAAAATGTAGCTTCGTCAAGTTAACAATGTTCAACCCTTGCTGACACCGTGTAAGAGAGATTTTAGTATGTGGTGCTGTTTTATCAGATTGCATAATGTTGTTTTGTCCACCCCCTCTACAGTATGTGCTGTGCAAAATAACAAGTACACCTTAGACTACAATACAATCCAATACAACTGCAAACTATAACTATCTCAATAAATAACACTGAGAGGAAGCAACACCACCGGCTGGATTAACAACTTATAAAAGTGGGCATCTGCCCCATGGACCCCAGACCTTCAGGGTCCCAGAGTTTGACATGGTGTATATTCATTAATAAGTTTATGTTTAACAAAATTGACACTAAAAAAGATCTACAGCTAATTTTTGCCCTGTGGTTACCCTAGTGGCTTTATTACAGATGCTGTATCAACAGAAATGTTAATATTTTAAGCTTTATTGATGAGTCAGTCAACAGAATATTCATCTGCAACAATTTTGATAATTAATTGTTTTAAGCTTCTGAACTGAGAACTGTTGCTGGGTTTCTTATTAGTCCTCTACGACTGTAAACTGGATCTCTTTGGGACTGTTGGTTGGACAAAACAAGTTCTTTGAATATGTCATCTTGGACTTCAGGGAATGACAATCAGCATGTTTCACCATTTTATGGCTCAAATTTGACTTGATTAATCCAGAAAATAATCACATAATGAGGATAATCCTTAGTTGCAGCTCTAACTGGCAGGTTCTCCTGTAAATTTTTTCCTGCTCTTGTATATTACTTAGAAAGAGAGATGACAAACATCCATCACCACCAGTGCCTGCATCCTCCAATCTTATAAGCCACTTTCATGTCGACCACTGATGTACTGGTTCGCTCAGCCCTCCGAACATCCCACCCCTCAAACTGTTGAACAAACGCTGCATCTCATCAGACTGCATCTTAAATTATGTGTCTTTGTGACAGTTAGGAACAGTGTGGCCTGGAGGGAGGGTGACAAGCAAAGATTGTTTGCTCCTTATTGGCTGATTCTCTCTGTTGCTGACAAACCACAGGCCTATAGTGATATGCAGTGACAAGGGTTTTCCACTGATGCATCCACAGAGAATAGAGTCTGTAATTAACTGTGAGGCTCAATTCTAATTAATCTTCTTGCCAGACATGGTAGACCTCTGTCAATCTTTGCTCTGCTTTTTGTTAAATGTAGGACACATCTGAGGGGTTCCTGTCTTGGAACATTTCCCTGCATGCAAAAGGTGAAATCTAAGAGAACAGTGTGTATCTTGGTTATACCACTCTCCCTAATGCTTGATGTAAGAGTGAGGACATGTCAATACAGTTTACACTTGCTGGATGAGGCCTGATAAGTAATTACACCAATCAGACTGCTACAGCTGTTAAAGCAGTGTGCAGCGCAGCGGTCTTTGTAGGAGGCAGTGGTCAGAAAATAAAAAAATCAGAAGGTGTAAAGTCATTTCATTGTCATCAATGAGGGGCTTGGCGCCCAGATGGAAAAGTGCCCATGACAAAGTCCAAAAACGTCACCTCTAACAGCAACCCAATTTTCTGTCTGGAGGTCTGCCACTAAAATTCTGCTGGTGCCAAGGATCTGGTTTCCGAATGTGTAGCTGACCTGTTTAACCAAAGAGCCAGCCAGCTCAGGGAACCCTGTGTCCTGGAAACATCTATCCAAAAACCTGTGAGAGTCAAAACAAACTGCTTTTTCTTCATCTGTGATTTAGAGGAGGTTGGGGGGTGGGGGGTTTGTCAAAATGATTTTGACAGATTAAGTCTTTGGTGGTTTTTTTTTTTCTCCCTCCCTTTCTGTATAGTCAAATCCTTGCTGTGGAAACCCCTGGGAGAGTAATTTCAAGGTCATCAAAAGCCTCTCTAAAGCCTCCCAGATCCATCAGTCTTTGTTCAACCATCATAGGACAGAGGTAAACTAATTCACAACTGTATTCCTGTTCATGCAGGTTTTGACAGTTTCAAACATTTTAGAGTATTGTTTTAGCTCACAATTTATCTTTGATAACTCATTATGGAGTCCCCAGATTATAAGTGAAACAGGAAGAACAAAGCCATGGCTTAGCACAAGCAAATATCTTATAAAGCTACTCACCCTTGCATATTTGGAGGAGTAAGGGTCCTCAAACAGGGCCCAGACATGTCTCTGCCACCGGCTCCACAGGCTCCCACTCCTGGCATCAGGAGAGTCTCCATGCGCCAGCCTCCTTGTCATTTCATCCACCTCAGCATCCTCGGCATGCTCCTGCTCTGGCTCGGGATCCTCGCTCCCCAGGTCTAACAGCCCCCCCCCGCCGAAACTATCAAGGGCCTCCTCTGCCTCCCGGTGCTGACGATAGGTCATCCAGCAGCATGGCTCCACGTCTGTCTCATCAATACCCCAGAAGGCCAGTTCTTCCTCATAGAGGGGCCCGCAGACATCAGCCGGGCAGTGCAGCTTACCTGTCCGGTAGTAATTAAGGATATGTGCAAAAACGCCGGGGTGGCGGTCGAAGAAAAATTCCTCGATCTTGGCATCATAGTCAAAGTGGTTGGGTGCATCAGGCTCGGCCAGCCAGGACAAGCGAGTGCCAGGTAGAGTGCGCAGGGTGCTGCGGTATGTCTGATGTCTGATCCCTCCCACGTTTATCACAATGCGATCCTTGTCGTCGCTCAGGCCCATTGCGTCCCTTAGGCATTTCTCCAATAAGTTCCCTTCATCGCAAAGGTAAGTCTAGGCGCCCCGTGCAAGCATGCACAGCAGTGATTAGACTGAAGGAAACAATTACTTCAAGAAAAGCAGCGCGTAAAGCAAACTGTCGTTTCTTACCAACTATGAAAGAAATCAGGACTGCTGGATACGCACCAGGCTACATTCCCTCTAAACCCCTGTATTTTCTACACGCACCTGCCACATGCAACTAGAGGATCATGAACGCGTAGAGCTGCCAGACTCACTGTAGGGTATAGAATCGAAATCCAAAATGATCGCAGCCAATGGCATCACATTAAGAATGGACGTCACATCGTCAGTAAATCCAAGATGTCGAGGTAAAAGGACAAACGCTGGCAATTTCCCCCCCGCCAGCAGAATAAATCCAGCTCATGGGACTCCCCAGGTTGCAGTAATTGATCAGATCAGTCCTGAGCAGGTTTATGACTTTCACAGCAAGGTGACTGCGGTGGTGCTGAGCGGACAGCGCCTGTCCAGCAGCTCCTGATGGAGAGTCGGTACACTGCTTTCAGTCCCTCCTCTGTTGCTGCCTACAGACTCACCTCCTTCACACCGACGCTCTGCCCGCTCCCTCTCTCTGCGTTTTACCGACACCCCGCCACGATACAGCAGGTCTTTGTCTCAGCTCAGAGACGCTGCTCTCCTGCGCATAGACTTCCCCTTTCATTCAGAGACGATCCACAGTTTGAGTGTGTGCGAGAGAGAGAGAGAGAGAGAGAGAGAGAGAGAAAATGTTGTTCTCTGTGCTGCGTGATTAAATAAAGAAAATCAGAGATGAGAGGGTGACAAACCTCCTCACTAAAAAAAAGACGCCCAAACTGCCTGTTACTCACACCGTGCCCAGCTCCTCTCTCACATAGAGCATGCCCAGTGGAGGAACCTGCATTTGTTACAGGGCGCTGTCAGGTTCTCCAATTAAGGCTGTTGAAAATTGTCACCGCTGCCCAATTTCTCTTCTCCCTCTCATTTAACGTCGTCGCTCGGAGGGTTACGGTCGGTCAGCGGCTGTAACTGTCACAGGGGACTCATCGTGTTCATGCACAGCTGACTGGAGAAGGTGTGACCCGGGAGCCATGAACGCGCAGATCCGCCCATACGATCAAAGAGAATCTGATCATACAGCTTCTTATGGCCTCATGATTTACGGGTGTAAGAAATTAGCCTGTAATAATCACACTGCTGACAGTCTGCATGTGCGCAGACAGTGGAGAGTTGAGAGAATTTAATTTTTGCGCAACTCAATGTGCTGCACTTGATCTGTATAATAATTAGCCAATAGGGCCTCTACCTGTGTTTGAACGCACCAGCAGAGGGCGCCATTGTTCACTGGAAACAGAAAACTTTTTGGTCCTCTTTTATATTGTTTGTTAACGTTTGTTTATTATCGTGAGATCTCAGAAACCTGCAGACAGAGTAATCACACGTTGGCTTATTCAATATATTTTCTCTTGAAACACTTACTAATGCTGCACGAGGAGAGCAGTATCATGATGTTTTAACACTGTGACGCACATTTTAAAATTTAAACATGTTC
>NW_019525235.1:337224-377280 GCF_002814215.2 Seriola lalandi dorsalis | reverse complement strand
TTTTTTTTTTTTTTTTTTTTTATGCTTAGCACGTTTCACATTAACTCTGCTTCAGTTTCATCATTTCCTTGAGTCACCCCATGCTCATGTTAATCATGAACTCCACACAGTAAAGTCAGATCATGGCAGATGTTTTAGAGGAGAAACTGAACAACCTGTATCTGAGCATTGGAGGATTTCTTGCTGTTCAGAGGAGTCTGGCTCTCCCCTAATTAAAAACGCATAAAGGGAGAGACTGAACAGAGCTAACAGAGTTTCTGGGGGAGGGGAACGCTGTTTCCCTCTGAAATTACTTTGTTCCTACCCGGTCACCAAATTGTAGCATTTGCTGCTTTTGAACTCAGGAAACACCTCATCAGTTGGTGCAGTTTTATTAATTTATTGTCCACTCCCCCTGCAAACTGAACTCTCTTCAAGTCTGGCTTGTTTTCTGAAAAGTTATGTCAGTGATAATGGATTTGTCACAGTAGTCCAGTGGTCTAATGCAGCTTTCTACTTTTACGCTTCATTACATCACATCAGACTTCCTGCAGAGGTGTCTTCCACTTCATGTGTTCACTCATGGCCTTGCACAGTCTGAACTGATCACTCGCTTGTGAATTTCCATTTGTTTTGCCTGCACAGAACAGTTGTCTTTTTTTTTTTAAGAGAGCACTGAGTCACCATATCCTGCAGCCGCTGCAATTGATTGAGTGTTTCCTCTGCTGGTTTTGTTGCTGTGCCTGTCATTGTGAAAACTCTGAGCCCTCTCTTCCTCATTTTGCTATTTTTCATGTCGAGGATTCAGTTTCCTGTTTCTTGGAGAACAATAGAGTGCACTCATGGCACTAAATGTGCAGATACCTTGATATAAACACTGGCAAAAAGAAAAAGGGCGTCAACATGTGACCAATAATCTGTGCTGGATGTGATCCTTCAGTAGTTATGCTCCATCAGCTTTTATATGATAAGACTTTTATCAGGATATTTCTGCTTTGTTTGATACAGAATAGAGGAGAGATTGAGGGAGATAACGCTGAAAAACAAAGTTGTTGAGTTGGCTTTAAACAAAGCTGTGAGGACACGGTCCGTGCCATGGGTCACTGGGGTGTCAGGATATCCTCTCATCACTTCTCTTAAAGGACAGCGGACAGTTCACTGCCTCATGGCACAGCTGGACACACAGGGCAAGAAACATTAGCAGACAGGTTTGGACACTGATTTGATCTTAGGAGAGTCGGGCTTCGAGCCGTCCCAGATGTCACGCCACTCTCTGTTGCCGCCATATTAAAAACCACATTGATGGGTCTTTTTAAAATGTCTTAAAAATTGATAACTACAAGTTTGTTTTAATATTCATGCCAACATCTCCTGAATATCAGCCTTTTTAAAAGGCTCTGATCCTCCTCATGGTTTCATCAAAGTGAAGAAACACAAAAGAGAATAATGAAAACCCTTTTCTCCTTGGGACAGCTGGCCGGAGGTGTGATCTTAGGAGTGGCCTTGTGGCTCCGCCATGACAGTCAAACCAGCAACCTCCTCATACTTCAGTTTGAAGGCCAGCAGGCGCCGAGCACTTTCTACATCAGTGAGTATACACCTTTAACATTAGAGTTTCCCCGTCACACCAATGTTTCAACACCAAAAAAAAAGACTTTCCTCCTTATGTAAAATCTGCCTTTCTGAGTTGGTCATGTTTTTGGTGGTTCATCATCATTTCATTTTAAAGTTTAAATAAAATTAGAATTTTAGATTCGACCTGAAAACTACATAGAATATTTTTTATCATTGCATCGGTTTTGATAGCTGTTTAAATTTCACACTTCAATGCTACATGTCCACTCAGTGCAGTGTAGTTTGGGGACACACTGGGAAGACAAAATGAGAGGCACATCTTGTAATATAATGCATTTAATTAAAATGATGCAACAAACTATGGGCTCAAAAATATTGTAAATGTTTTCACTGTCCCAGTCTCAACAAAGGTAAACGATATTATAATCTTTGTAAAAGGAGCAGTGCTACTAAATTTATTTCATCACGTTGTATAGATTAATTAATTTGTCCGCCTCCTGTAAGCCGCTCAGTCATCATCTTATGTCCCACTGGTTGTTCTTCCTTTGTTACTCCTTAGCGTTTCTGTTCTCACACCACGTGACAGGAAGCTCACAGTTAACAAAGCGGTGGAAGTTAACTTACCCATATTTCACTATCAGCTGGGACCATGTGAGTAATGTACAGAAATAGTAAGAGCGGTGTGACCTCTTAAGAGAAGAACAGGAAACAGGACCTACGTACATCCACAGCATGACTTAAGAGTAGCACAGCCGGCATCATAGGAGATATCCTCAGATAAATATACATGTTTGTTAACTTCAGAAAGTCCCAGCCTTTGGGTTTTTTTCAACACAGAGCAGACTCTTCAGACAGATGTTGAGACATATGTTCGCTCTGAGTAAAACGAACGGTCTGTGAACATGGTGTACAAATAAAGCCATCATGTGCCTTCTGTCACCCACACTTTATATCACTTGATCCTCAGGAATCTTCAGGAGTTTTGTGTGAATGCAGCGCAGCACGCTCTCTGTATATCTTTGCAAAAGTCTTAAAGGTTCAACCGAATCCCAGAATCACCATCATGTCCCCTTCACTGCCCTCAGCAGTACAGAGATTGGCACTAAAACCTACAATACATGATATGTTTTAAACATTTCAAAGGTCCATCATCTCAGTTTGTTGTGGTGGTGAACTTTAGTGAGCCCATTCATTTAGATTTGGGCCCCTGCTGCTCTCCCATACTTACTCCTCAGTAAGTATACGGAGCGAAGGCAAGTCCGTGCTTTTTATAGAGGAAAGGCACACTCGTGATTTTAAAGGCAGGGCGGCAAGAGAGGCCCACCCAAGCGAGATCAAGGGATTGTTTCTTTTTTTTTTCCCTCCCTTGAACATACGCCCTTGCATAATTCAAATAACCTTGTACATCTGCACATTACCTCTCAAATTAGAGTTTGGAGTGGATGTTTTTAGCATGCTGGCACACCAAAGTGGTATTTATGTAAGGCAGAAAATACACAGTCTCCTGCATCTTAACCAGTGCCTGAAATCATTATTGGTGGCAGTTGTCAGTAGTCTGGTGTGGTTAGTGCTACAGCCTTTCGTACTGTAGCAGATACAGTACGTGTGACACATTTTGTTACACAAGTAAACAGGATATTTCTGTTGCTTTGCACTGTATGTTTAATTCAC
The DNA here is from genome assembly GCF_002814215.2 of Seriola lalandi dorsalis. Lineage (NCBI taxonomy): Eukaryota > Metazoa > Chordata > Actinopteri > Carangiformes > Carangidae > Seriola > Seriola lalandi. Next base: position 374,055 of record NW_019525235.1, on the reverse strand, counting down.
AGGCTCAGACCTAAATATTGGAGCTTTGTTTCATAACTTAAAATATATATAAAGGTTGTATTGTGGGTAAGTGGCTGCAAAGGAAGGCACAGTTAATGTTGATATGTGAATATGAATTACATGTGTACATCAGTGTCCACAATGGGCAAGCCTTTATTTGAAGCCTCCCAGCTACTGAAACCTGTTCTGTTGATACTTAAACAGGAAATTTCCAAAATCTCCCACATGAAAATGGCAAAAAGCAAAGATGTGCTGGGTTTTAAAGTTTTATTTATTGTAACTCTATTTGCTGTATTACTCAGTAATAAAGCTGGTTACTAAAGTTCGACCCAAAGACAAACACTGGGACTCCAGTACGTCTGATTCTCTCTCATTCTTCTCTCTCGGCCATTGTGTGTAAATGAAAGTGCTTTTTTTTCTACTGCCACTCTCATGCTGACGTTTCAGCTGCTGTCAGTGGTTACCAGAAACTTCAACTGCTTTCAGTGCAAACAAATGTATCTCATGCTCTTCCTCTGCAGTAGAAACCTCAACCACTTTCATGGCTGCACTTCATCTAGAGCAGATTTTTACTGTGGTAAATATATGCCAGAAGAATGTTAGTTTCAGTCATTATGTTAAGCTACAGATATGAAAGTAGTATGAGCATGGGAGCAGAGTCAGTGGCTAGTTAGCTTAGCTTAGCATAAAGAACTGGAAAACTGGCCTGGCTCTGTTTGAGAAAAACAAAATCTGTCTCCCGACACCCCTGGAGCTCACAAATGGTTGTTTTTACACCTTGGGCAGTGAGAAATTAAAGAAATGAGATTATGTGTTAATTACTCTGCTGGCTGATTATGGTTAAACTTGGAGGCTAGCTTTTACTTATTTCTAGTCTTTATGCTAGAGTAAGATACTTGGCTCCTGGCTCTAGCTTCAGCTTTAGCATACAGATATGAGAGTGGTATCAACCTTCTCATCTGACATTTGGCAAGAAAGAGAATGAGAATTCCCCCAAAATGTCAAATTATTGCTTTAGCATGCTATCATGTTACACTTCAGGTGAGATACAGTGCCTGTCTGCTTTGAGCCATTTTTTCCATCATCTCTCTGTTAACAAGATGACACACTCAGTGAATCATCCTCATCTCATCATTCATCCACTGACATACAGAGTGATTGGGTTCATCTGAGTTTATTGGTGTCAAGCTCTGACAGTGTGGACATGGCTTCACAGCCCCTGTTTTTTTTAATGGTGGACGAGAAGAAAAGGGAGAAGTCCAAGTGGGGCTTTTAGCTGGTGTTCACCTCCCTTTTTTTGCCCCTCTGGAGATTACAGAGGGAGACAAGAAATAAATGAACTTCCCCGGTGGTATAAAATTGCCTGTCTCCCTTAAAGTCTCAATAGCCTTCAAACCCCAAAGGGTGTTGTCATAGTAATGGAAGGCAGTGGAAATAATGCCTGCTTTGCCGCATTGCCGGGTTACTGGCCCTGTAGCCGTTTCTCACTACAACAAAAACATCCAGTCCTGAAAGAGACAGAGAGACGGGGAGGTGTATTAAAGGAGGAGGTGTTGAGTTGAGACAGAGAGAGAAAAGAGAGTGTAGATGTAGGAAGAGTCGTGCGTAATATTTGAGGTACGTTGTGAGAGGTTGGAGGCCTGCAGAAGAGTCAGAGTCTCTTACTGTCTGTCCATTTCAGACCGCACTGTCAGCCTACATTAGAGGCTGCATGTGTTTTGTTTGCGTGTGTGTAAGAATAGAAAACCAAGAAACAGACTGCTCCCAGAACGTCACGCTAAAAGCAGTGGTGGAAGACGTATTCAGTATCTTTACCTAAGTAAAACTACCACTACACTATTTTATAAACTGTTACATAGTTTAGGCCCCCTGCAAAGGGTCAGGGAAGATAAATCTGATTTATTTGACTATGCAAAAACCTAACCTGCAAAGTAAATAGTAAGAGCTGTCACATAAATCTGGTGCAGTAAAAAATACAATATTTCCGTATGAAATCATTGGTAAAAAGGATTTAAAGTTTTTGGATTATGGTTGGATTGAAGTCATTAGATTATTCTGTTATTTTCCTAATTCATGTTGGAGTTGGGCTGCCCATTAATACTTCCTATAATCGCTCTGGTGGAACAAAAATAACCCAATTACAGGAATTACAGGAGTGTATCGGCTACACATTCCAACAACATTGCCGAATGTTTCAAAGCTCAGCCCTGGAAATAGCAGCTGACATTGAAAAAGTTTCAGTAGCTGAGCTTCCAATCATATGGAAGTACAGAAAGGCAAGAAGTTCCTCAGCCCCTGCCTCTCATTTACACACAGACTTTACTTACATTGAAAAATATATAAATAGACCAATCTTGAAGTGTTTTCTTCAAGTATTTCCTGTTTGTGCTGCCAAAAATAAATTCTCAGAAAGACCTTCGTGACGAATTAAAAATTAAAAGAGAGGATGTTATGTGTCCCATGGATTATCAATTTTTAAATTTGACCAGTAGTACATTTACTTTAGTACTGTACTGAACTACAGTTCAGAGGTACTTGCGTTTTTCTTGAGTCTTTACATTTTATGCTTCATGCTTTATACTTCTACTACACTATAGTTCAGAGGGAAATATTGTGCTAACCCCACAGATTGTGCCGTAGAAATTATTCAATACTATTATTTAGTTGTTACTTTGCAGATAAAGATTTTACATGCGATACAAAATCTCAGTTTATAACATATGATGTATTCTTGTAGATTAAACTGCCTAAAAGTAAATAAATGAGTTAAAATTGGCTTTACATTGACAAACTACAACATTAAATTGCTGGTCACATATTGTCACTACTATAAACTAGTAATATAATATACAACAAGGAACTATCTCATACGATATGTACTGTTACTTTTGATGACACATTTTTTCTGTACTTTTAATTTAAAAAGTACAGAAGATAAATGTAGAGCAGGCTGCAGCAGATTGGTGACATGTTATTTTTCTTATTTTTTATGATCTATTGAATGTCTTTATGACACTAGCTCCCTCCTTGTCCTCTAAATCAACTACTGTGTCCAGTGCTTTGTTTCTTTAAGATGCATTAAACATAACCCAGGCCTCTGCTGTAACTGGAGCTTTATTGCTATTCAGGACTACCTGCTTTGGTGCCTGTTGCACACTTCTGTTTGCCATTAAACGTCATGAGAAATTGTTTTTTTTCCTCATCACTGTAGATCATGACCAAAAATTGGAAATACATCGCCTGAGCTTTCAGTAGGACTACGAATGATTTTTAGTCGTCTCTTTATGTCAGTTTAATCACACAAAGATGTGTGTGGGTGGGTGACTGTGTATTCACACGGTTCCTGGGGAAAGATAATGCTCGGGGTCAGAGGTCAGTGCAGAGGGGGCTGGTGGGGGGTTGGTGGTGTCTGGAAGGCATTTCCTGGCCTGGCAGCTGCACAGAGTCGGCTCCACCTCTCTCCGTAACGATGTGGGAGCTGTTTATCTCCAGAATGTCAATAATGTCATGTCATCCTCCGCGTAAGGCAAGGGAAACATTCAGGAAGTCCATTATCAAACAATGTATGGATCAATAAATGGGCAGCGGGCACAAACTGCTCTGACACCGCTGCCGTCTAGTGGCGCCGAGGACACAGTGCTCACATGATGGACCTCGTCTCTTTAAACTCTGCTGTTAGATAGTCAGTTTTCTGTTGTCTGTGTGTTTACAGGTGTGTACATACTGATAGCTGTTGGAGCTGTGATGATGCTCGTCGGCTTCCTCGGTTGTTACGGAGCCATTCAGGAATCTCAGTGTCTGCTGGGGACGGTGAGCATCTCTACTTTTTCTACTTTTTCTGTTAACATTATCCAGCAGGATCTCTTACTTGAATTAAAATTAAACAATTTATTTTTATCTGTTAAAGACTTTGAGATTCAAACACTTTCCCTCATTTTGTTTTTTAAGTTCTTCTTCTTTTTGGTGATCCTGTTTGCCTGTGAAGTGGCTGCAGCAATCTGGGGTTTCATGAACAGGGACACAGTAAGTGATATGCACACACACACACACACACACACACACACACACACACACACACAACATCACTGCACCATGTTCAGTGTTTGCATTGATTTTTCCTTTCTGCTCCAGTGACCCTGCTCTGTCTGATTGTTGTTGTGTCTCTAAAACAACCTGCACGACTCCCCGCTGTCCACAGATCTCCAAAGAACTGATGAACTTCTACGATTCTGCATACATCAAGGCTTTGGACGTCTCTGGCTCTCCTAGTAAAGACGCTGCCATCAAGGTCTTGGATGTTTTCCACACTACGGTACGACATCTTCATTTGGCTCTGATGTGGTAAAAACAAGACAACAGTTGTGTAGTTATGTGTAAATGATAAAATATATGTGAATCTTGCATGTTTGTAAAGTGAGTGACCTCATGTTTCTCTTCTTGGCTTCTTCCTCAGCTCGACTGCTGTGGTAAAGGAGATGACAGTGCGCTCTTCAAACAAGTTGCCAGCGCCTTGTGTCCAAAAAAGTCTCCAGAAGATTTTCTCCAATCTCAGGTATTCACAAATTTGTACTAAAATTCATAATAAACAGTTGATTCCATCCATCCAATGTTTTCATTGACGTCGTCTGTAAATACATTTTAGTTGCTAAAGAAAAGCCAAAAAACAATTGCATATTCAGAAATAGGGACACAAAGGGATCGATTAATAACAGCTACTTAACATATGAAGCAAATAAAGCTGGATAAACTGATTCTTGAGTGCTGTTAAGAAAGGGGGGGGAACGGGAGGAAAATTATAAGATGTATATGTATATTATACAATATTAGATTTCACATCGATGTAGTGACTTACCTTATATTTATCACCCATCCCTGTCCAATTATTTAATTTAATTCTCACTCAGTAACTTTACTACACACTAACAATCTGTGTCGGTGTTGGAGACAACAAGCTCGATTTCTACCTTGAGATTTCCAAAACAATGTGCATATGAGACTCTAAACTGCAACAGTATATTTAGTTTGGTTAAATAACCCAACAGTAATATAAAAACATGAAAAGCATAATAAAAAGAAATAACACCAGGTCAAAATAACACATTGTACTAAGGAGTTTACTAACCATGGGTGCTGGGGGAAGTTCTGCTGTTATTGTGTTTGTACCATATTGACCCAACTGACTTATACCAGCAATAAAGGCATTTAGTATTTGATTACATATAACATAATTAATAATAATTACCCTGCTCTCCATGCCATTTAACCCATTACAGTGTGTGTAGTCATTCATCATGTTGGCATGGTCAACGTCTTCACTCTGCCTCTGTCTCCTCGCAGAGCTGTCATGATAAACTGGTCGAGCTGTTCTCTGAGAAGCTCCACCTGATTGGTCTGGCTGCCTTGGTGGTTGCCGTCATCATGGTGAGTGTCAGATTGGTGCGAGAGGGCCCACGACAGCTTCCCTGAAACTCCTGCTTTTATCAGCCGTGATGAGGAACAGAGACATATTGGATTAAGCTGTTCTGTCCTTTATCCCATTTAGATCTTCGAGATGATCTTCACCATGGTGCTCTGTTGTGGGATCCGTAACAGCCCTGGAGTGTACTAGGAGTCCAGCCAACAAGCGTATAATGGAATTATTTTATTATGTGTTTCCATGCATCGGCTCCTTTTCCTTTTGATTATAACACAACAAGATGGATATCTCTCCCTTTATTTTAGATTAGAAACTATAAATTGTGTTTAATATTGCTAATCTGTCATCACTCAGTTGTCTTACACAGTAATTTAGCTTCTATCTGTCAGATGTTCTTTATTTATCATACAACACTTCATATGAATCTTTTATATTTACAGTATATATGTGAAATATTTCTCTTAAGTCATTGAACCTAATGCTGTTTTTATGGATGTATAAATTGTATATATCTACTGTATACTTGTCATATATTAATAACACGTAGGAGAGTCCATATATTCCCTGGTTAATTGTTTGAGATGCATCTCGCTGCAGCGTCACAGTGTTACAATATATTTAAGCAGCAGGGTTTCAGTGGTCTGAGATCAGCTTCTGTCTTACTCTAGTAATTGTCCAGATGATGAGTTAGCCTGCGTGTTCATGTGTCTCTTCTTTGTGCCCAATGAACCATCTCATGCTTTAAATAATGACAGAAACAGTTAGGTTTTATTACTGAGCCTGTTTTAATAATGCTAATAAATTATGTCACCTCTCTTGTACCATTGATTTCCTACCATTTCTTTTGCTCATGATCCATCAAGAAGATATTGCTTTGTAAGTTTGATTTCTGCTGAAGGAGGTAAAACTACAGTATTTTACAAAAGAGAAGCAAATAATAGAGAAAAGTATGGAAAATAAACATTTTGTGTATCAGAATATCGTTTTTTCTTATGTTCTATCAGGGAAATCATCTCACAACCCAACTAGCTTCATCTTGTGACCCCTTGTAGGGGCTCCAACCCCCAGGCTGGGAACCACTGTGCTACACAGATGGTCCAAGGAGCTAAATATACAAAGTTTGCACAGTTTTTATACATAGATTCAATCCAATCATAACAAGCCATATCCTCAAGTGAAGTATCTCGTTTCCTCTCAGTGAGATTCTTCACTGGGAGATTCAGTGTTTGTCTGTTGAACATTAACTGTGTCAGTCCTCAGTCTTACAGTGAGCTGCTTGATCTGTACAACTCTCAGCTTCCCTCTGATACATCACTTATTTCAGCCTGCTGTATTTGCCTCATGTCACCACAGGGGGGCAGTGTGATGTGTGATGTGACACCCCTCTTGCTCAATCAGCACAATCTTCCCCACAGCAGCAGGGTTGAATACACTAAAATCTCAACTCACCTGTATTTCTAGCACTGTGGCTTCGGACACACCCAGGACACACGTGTTTGTTCTGCCAACAGGTTTACCTGCTCATCAGAGGACTAGCTCTTGATCCATGATGTCACGTGTCAGGATGCCCACCACGCTCAATCGCTGTTTTGTTTCATGATGCATGGTTACTGGAAAGATATTTTAGAAATAAAACTTTGTTAAATCAAACTCCAAAACGGTGAGTGTGACAATTAAAAGAAGAAGCCACACAACACATAAACACATAAACATGACCCCTCTTCTCTCGTTTACTCAGTGACTTCTGTTTCTTCCCCTCAGCACAATGCAAAGCAGTTCAACAGCCTCCAGAATAACCCTACAACTAAATCTACACCTTTCTAAAAACTTTCCGTAAAAACGGAACATCATAACCTTCATGAAGGGAAGATTTATTGCAGGACTGTTGGATTAGACTGAAATAGTCTTAGCTCAGTGTACCGAGCAGATATGAATGAAGATTTTTCAGTACAGTTTACCTTATTAGGTGTAATCCTGTAGAGTCTGTCTATTCAAGGGTGAACAGTTTACCGGTTTTATTTATAGTAACATGACTTTTTATGTGTCATGTAGAGATAAGCTGAGAAACTGCTGATGTAGGGCTTTCACGCAGTATTTCATTTATGTCAGTAGACGTTTTTTTTAAAAACCTTTAATTATAACATTTAGCTGTTTAAGATCACTTTACATGTAAATAAACTATTATTTTTGTATTTCTTACATTTGTCAGTGATATTTATATGTATAAACAATATTTTCTTTATATCCGTGAACTGTTCTAAAATAATGTTTAGTGGTACAGTATATCACCAGATTTGTACATTTTATACAGTTTCATTTTCCATATTTTGGGTTGCTGACGGCTGTGTACTTTGGTAAACTGAAAAAATAGTATCATAGCCGAAAGTACTAACATAATAAACATAATAATAAATGCATACAAAGTCTGGAAAAATTAACCACAATCGTAATCGTAAGTACTTTTCTAGATATAATGATATAATTATATGCCCACATACACTTCATGTTCATGCTCCAGTTGAGGGAAATCTTAATGCTGCAGTACACAGTCATATTTAGACTGTAGTGTGTTCTGCTCAACGTTGTGACAACAGTCTGGGGAAGCCCCCTTTCCTGTCATGACAATGTCCCTGTGCACAAAGCCAGGTTTGGTGTGGTGTGTGACCTGCACAGAACTTCCTGCAGCACCTGTGTTATGAACTGCAATGCGGACTGAGACCCAGCGGGCCTTATCAGCTGACATCAGTGTCCAACCTCTGTGATGCTCATGAGGCTGAATGGAAGGAAATCTCTGCAACCAAAAGTCTTCCCAGAGGAGTGGAGGCTGTTACAGCAGCATATTAAAAATCCATGAAATGTTCAGCAGTCACATGTGTTCAGCAAACAAATAAATCAGGTCATCAAATCCAGACAGTCAGCTCCAAACCCATACCTTCATACCCACCTGCCTCATTTACTGCTACTCTTTATATTTTGGCATCAGCAACATTTGTTTATCTCATCTCCAACTGGTTAAGAGATCTGCACTAGGTCTTTACCCCCATGTTCTGATTGGCATCCTGGAGAGTCCAGGCCCCGTTTCACAGCTCAAAACATATTTAACATTGGTTTCGTTAGCTTCATTCTTAATGACTTGTTTTTTCTATGAACAGGATTTTGAACTGATGTCTTGTTTCAGCAGTCCACTACAGGAAATGACATGTTTGGAGTCTCAGAGACCCCATCTGTAAAACACAGTTGAATATAATTATTCTATTTGCTCTACATCTGTGATTGGTGTTGACATAAACAGAAACAAAATAATTCTATCTGGTTGTCTAACGAGCAGTTGGACCTAAATCTTTGTGGCCTAAATGACTTCAAACATAGTATTTTCACATTTCTTTGTTTGTGAATTTGTTTTTGTTAAACAAAATTAATATATATTTGCTCATGTATAGCGTATATAACATATGAAACATCATATAAGTCTATGTGGTGTTAAAACAACGCTTTGTGGTCAGCTCTGTAATTTTGTCACCTTTGTCAAAAGCTCAGTTTGTGGCAAAAGGGAAGGGTTGCCACTGTATTGCTTGAGCACTAAGATCCATATATACATATACATACATATACACTCACATATATATATATATATATATATATATACACACACACACACACATATATATATATATATATATATATACATATGTGTGTATATCCACACACATCTTTATGCTTGGCCATGTGTGGCGGGCAGCAGACGGACAGTTGACTCTTCACGCAGAAGACAGTGGGTGGAACAAGGGTGGTACTCTCACTCTCTCATGTGATCACTTTCTCTGACGCACACACACACACACACACAGACACACACACTGCTCTGAGTCAATAACGTTTAGGTTGATTCCTGCCACTCATTTCTCCTGAACTGGGCTGGGAATTCAGTAAAACAGCTGCTCAGATATTTTACTGTGCTGAGCGAGTGACTCATCAGCGAAATGTTGCAACATCCTAAAATAAGCCAGCACTACCACTGAATCACAACATACAGTAAATTAAATTCTGTTTTGAGGAAACTCATGCAAAACGTCCCCTCACTTCTAGGGAACACTTTCTGCCTCAGCAGAAAATCAACAGCTTAATAAACTAAACATCTAATGTGTTTCGTCTTTTTTCACTTGTCATCTCTGTCACTGTCAGACTCAGCCCCCCTGATCTGTAACACACCCTATGGTGTCATAGTCTTTGACTCATCTCTTTTGTTTTGTGTATGGTCCATGTTTACCTGCGATGTAAAAGAGAACTGTAATTTTCTGGGCGGTGACTGCTAATATAACTTTTGATACTTTCTAATGACAGACCAGATCAGATCACCTTGTTAGACGAGCAGGTTCGCCACTTCAGAGAGAACATCCACAATCAACTCAGCCCCAATGGTAATGGTAAGTCTAAATCTATGGCCTTCTCAGAGATATTTATTCCAGATGAATGTATTTAATTTCTGTTTGAATTATAAAGTAAAATTAATTCCACTGAGAACATTTGTTACCATCTCAGACTCACTGAGCGTCTCTATGTTTTTACTGAAATTTGCAAAAGCTGATTGATTGTTGCGACTCACAAATATGCTGAGACACTGAAGTTGAAGTCTTCATAGCAAACTGAGGAAGGAGGTCACATTTCCATACATGTCATGCTGCATCTGGTTCAGTGTAAATCCATTGACTTTGATCAGCTTCAGGGAAATTAAAATTTCAGCCTCCCTTGAGGGAAATTATTGGCTGATTCAATAACCTGAGATTCATCTCTTGGTTTTCTTCTCAAATGCATTTAAACAAAGGAAGGCAGACAGGAATGCAGCTAACAAAGTGATCAGTAGATGTTTGTAATTCTTTGATCCATTCAGATAAAGATGTTTATTCTCCTCCAACTGTGATTTATTTGAACCTTGTAATCTGTATCCAGACAGGTAGGAACCACAGACATGCCCCATAAAACACGTAACAACACTCACATTTTCTGTTTTGGCTACAATGACTCACAGTTGCTAAGCTCAAATAAAACAAGCCAGATAAAAGTAAGGTGTGGCTCTGATTCAAAAGAGCCACACCTTTAACAGTCCTCCATTCATTATCACCTTCATTTGCAAGAGAAAGTCTTCTCTGCTGCATCCAGTAGTCTAAGGTTTATGAGATATTAGGGGTGTTGCGATGTACCAGTATGGATGATAGCCATGATATTTTTATGCCTTTATGATAACACAGTAGAGAGAGACAAATGGGGAGGCAGAGAGAGGGGGAATGACAGGCAGTAAAGGGCCGTCCGATGCGGGATTCGAACCGGGGCCAACTGCAGCGAGGACTGTAGCCTCTACATATGGGGCGCCTGCTCAACCCACTGCGCCACTCAACGCCCCATAGCCATGATATATCTTAAGAACCAAATATTAATATTGTGTTAATAATACACGTGATAATATCGTGCACAGTTACAATTACAGACTCTCTCTCCACTTCCGTTTTTGAACCCGTATTGCTGCACTGGGCTGCATCATAATGTGTCTGACTGTTGACTGTTTTCTGTGTGTGGTGAGTCACAGCGGGAAAAATTAAATAATAATCTTAATTTACCTTATTAGCAGGGTGGATTTTTCAGACTCTATGCATCACTCAAGTACATGTAAATGAACTGCTTATGTAAAATTAAACAATATGTAACATGTTGATATTTCTAAGACACTGGATGACATGTGGTGTAATGAATTACAGTTTATTCATGTTTAACTTCAGATAAAAAAGCTCAACCCTATCACATTCAGCCCTGTTAATTAATCAATGAATGACTCCACTGACTATGGCTGTTAGACAGGACTGAATGATTGACAGCTGGTTAAACTGGTTTGTTCACAAAGCCACTTTCTCTTTAACCCTGTCATAAGATGGATCTTTGCTTGTATTTGAATAATGATAGGAAATAATTATTATCCACTTACTGTTGAAAACATATAATATTAAATCAAAAATTTTCTACATTAAATTATATTTTAACACATTTCAAAAGACAGGATCCACTTTCAAATAACATAGGTACACATAATCTCCAAGCAGGATGTGTGCAGATCCTTTACTTAAGTTAAAGTAGCAATACTGCAATATAAAAACTCTCCTGTCCTGAAAATGTTATTTAAATAAAAGTATGAAAGTGTTATCAGCTAAATTAACCTAAAGTATCAAAAGTAAAAGTACTTATACTGTGGAAAAACACAGACAGTTAGCGACTGAAGCTGTCTAATAAATGTAAATATAAAAAGCATGAAATCAGTGTTGGAAAGTAACATTTACTCAAGTACTGTATATAAGTACGACGAGGTACTTGCACTTTATGCTACTTTATACTTCTACTCCACAACAATTCAAATGGAAATATTTGTATATTTTATGTCACAGATCTAGCTGCTAGCTACTTCTCAGATCAATACTTTATACATAAAACATGATCACTGTTTAAAATATAAATCTTTATATATGAAGCTACCCTACAGTAGCCTATAAGTTGTTAAAATGATCTCTACCATGACAACATCACAAGTCTGCTCACATGTACACAAAATAATTATTCCAATACTACTACTACTACTACTGCTACTGCTACAACTACTACTAATAATAATAATTATCATCATTATCATCATTATCATTATCATCATCATCATCATCATCATCATCATCATCATCATCATTTGTATTGTTATGATGATGATGATGATGATGATGATAATAATATATGTGATTCATATAGCATTCTGAATGGGATCACTTTGCACTGAGTTCTTATACTTTAAGTATATTGTTCAGCCAGTACTTTTATTTGTAATGGAGTATTTTTCTATTGTGATATGGTTTAGAATCTCAGTATACAGTATAGTATAGTAGCCTACTTGAGTAAATGTACTTTTACACTTAAATGTACTTTACATTTACATACACATACAAAACTGTAGTTACATTCAAACAAAGAAGCCTATTTAAAAAAACAAAAATCAAAGTAAAACTTAACAAAAGAAAAAAGGAAAGAAGCTGTGAGAAAAGTTTAGCGTGAGTCAGTGTGATTCTTATCCAAGGGTAGACCAGCGTCTGAGCTCACCTGTGAGTCAGGTGGTCTCGGCTCACTGAGGCTCCACCCCCTGCTGATGTGAATCTCCGCTCGCGCTCAGCCGTTCTCAACTTTCTCCAAAACACTTTCGGCTGCCACGAAGCAAACAACCCGTGTTCAGTCCGGACGCTTTTTTCTCTCCCGGCGTCTCACCTCTTAACTTGTCACCATGAGTACCATGGCCTCAGAGAACGTGTTTTTGTCCGCCTTACAGCCCAACACCTCGGTCACCACCTACGGGCTCCCGTCTGAAATCCAATTGGGGAACGGGGGCTCCATGTCGGACGAGATGTCCAGAGCGCGGCGCGTCCAGCAGCAGGTCCAGATGAGACTGGCCGAGAAGCCCACACTTCCGCGGCAGAATGGATCAGCCTCACACTACGCCATGTCAGGTAAACATCGACAACATCAAGCATCAAGTTGACTTTCATGAGGAACTACAGCGGACTTGTCTTCTGCTTTGTGACATTTCCGTATGACTGAGTGCTATGACCTGATCTGGGCTCAGCGTGGACAAGTGGGGGAATTAAAGGGAAAAAGCCACCGCGCAGGTGCAGGTGGCATTGTGTGACAGTAGTGCTGCTATTGTGTTTGAAGCCTAATATAGTTGGTCACCTATAGCTGTGGAGCCAGAGCTCTTTTCAGACCAGTCAGCGCTATAACCCTGGTTCATTTGGCCTCGCCCCAAAGTAACTGATAAAAAACCGACATTGTTGAACATTAAATAAGCTACTGGACACCAGCTGAAACAACTGTCACGATCCTGTGTATTTTTATAAATTGTTTCATCTTATTGATTCACACCAGACATTCATTTACAGCTAAGATAGTATAATAACATTAACTATATATCAATATATAAGAAAACCAGAAATATTTCACATTTAAGAAGTGGAACCAGTGACTTGTTAAAAAAAAAAAAAAAAAAAAAACCCAAATGCATAATCCAGTTTCAAGAGAGTTGAAGGATAAATAATACATTTTCCGTTGATTGACTAATCGATTACGTAGTTGCCTAGTCATTTCAGCTCAGGAGATTATCAGAAGTTTCTTTCTCGTGTCATTTATTTTACTGGAACCTGAATCTGCTTTCCTCAGCATGAATCTGATCAGTGGAGAAGCTTTTGCTTTCAAGTTCAAGCATGTACATGCATTAATACGCCTGCTGTGTGTGTGTGTGTGTGTGTGTGTGTGTGTGTGTGTTGCATGTCCCTGCTGCATTCCTATGTATTTTTTTCTCATCAGGGAATTTGTCCATTCAGCTGCTCTGCTGGTTTGCAGCAGATGAACCTGAGCCGAAGCCTCATGCAGCAGGGATCTTACAGTGTGTCGAGCACCTTCATGTGAGAGAAAGGGTTAATGTTTAACAGGCCCAAACAAGTGCTGCTTTCATGAACTTCCCTGATAGCAGACCAAGGTGAAAGCCTCCCTCTGTGGGGTTGGGTTTCAGGGCTTTACTTGGCTTATAGTGGTGAGGGTTCAGGAGATACCTGGGAGATGTGTGAGCATCGTGAGAACCAGCTGCTGTCGCGTCTGTTCAAAGACGTCACCTTGTCAAAAGTGTCTGGTCTGCATCGTCTTGTCACACAGACAGGGTGGAGGTGGGATTGTTATGTAAGCAGCGGTGAGACTCCCACAGGTGGAAGTAAAGGTTCCACACATCGGATGATTTTGATGTGGTTAAGAAGCCGAAAGAGCGTCAAATGTAGATCTACACACGGACGCAGGCTTCTCTTGTGTTGCTTTAGAAACATGGTGACTAAAATTTGTGCACCTCTGCTTGCTGCTGCCTGATGCAGGAGGACATTCCTTCATGTCCCATAATTCACAGTGTTGAACCAATGTACAGGGAGCAGACCCAGCAACTCGAAGTCAGAGCCTTGTTTATGTGACCTCTGAGAAGAATCTTTTTCTCACCTTTCTAGTTTAAATTTCTCCCCGAGGCTCCGACACTACCTGCCTCAACAGAAAAACACACAGTATGTGCCTTTTTTAAAGGCTGGAATGCAGAGGGACATTTAACATGTCCACAAACTAGGTCACTGCCTGTTTTTACCTACAATCTACTTGTCAAACTCTTCAGTCGAACATTACCCCAATGTATGAAAAACTACGGCTCCCACTGTTATCTCTGCCCGTCCTTTGCCCTGGGCTTTGCTGGGGGGAAAGCACACAGTCATAAAACATTGTCATGTCATATCTCTCCTCTCTTGAAATCTGTATAAGAAAAAGAGAAGATTTCTTAATGACAGGGAATGCTGCGATTTCAGTGGTCTGGTTTGTGGCTGTGGAGAAGTTTATTATGAATGCATGATCGTTCACACATGAGGAATACAACAGGATTCTGTGACGAGTGCCTCCTCCTCTGTATGTAAATCCTGCAACAACTGCGCATTTATGTGAATGACTAATTGGTGCTTATAGGTGGACAAGCCTCAGCAGAAAGTGAGAGTGGAAAAGAGTGTGTGTGTGCGTGATCAAAGTAAATTTTTCAAAAACAACAGGGGAAGAAAAAAAGTTGTTGTTTCCTCGCTAAAAGATTTTTCAGGGTGTGTTTCCTGTGTGTTGTAAAGGCTGAGGCTCTCAGGTGTGTAGGGCGTTGCCACGGTTGGAGCTGGAGCGAGGCCAAGGGGATGTGTTAGTCACCCTCCTCCGTACCAACTGGTTTGGTGTGTGTTCGTGCCCTGTAGAAATGAAGCGCGCTGGCAAACCTTCCCCTCTGCTCACAGACAGACACACATGTACAGGACACACAAACATGGCCACAAAAATCATTTTGTGATTTTTCTTGGCACTTTTAGTTACAGGCTTTAAATATCTATATCTCTAACAGTTTGATGTATTGTTGTGAAATTTTGCACAGATATTAATGATCTGCAGAGTATGAATCCTACTGACTCTGGTGATCCCCTGACACTTGTCCTTTAATTATTTTGTGAAGTGCAGACATTTCTGCCTCCCTCTGCATGATGTGTAATGACTTCAGTGATGAACTTTTCATCCAGTGCCATCATAAGTTTAAGACTTATCTTGTTCAGCACTTTGATTTAAGACCAAATACCTGAAAACCTAATGGCATTCCCATCAGCCTCATCTGCACTTTGTATTTAGTGCAAATGTTGTCACACTAACACACTAAACTAGGATATGTTTGTATGTGAATTAAAGCAGCATCGCGGAGTCGCTGCATGGCTGTAGGCTGTTGTGTAATGTTTGTTTGCATTACTGCTTCATTCCTGGAAAAACAGAAGAATACTCTGACAGTAAATTCATTTCTAGGGTTCATAGTTGTGTCACTGACGAATTCTAATTTCAGTTGACCCAGATATTTGCCGCTGCCGCTCAAAGCTCCTGCTGTAGTGAACTTTTTGCTGTATGCCTTTTATCATGCTCACTGCTCACCTGTCAGGTCACTCTCATCTGTAATGGGGGTAGAACATTTATGCGCTCGCTGTGCTGACGGAGACAAACTGATGCATTTGTGTGTCAGATGTAAACTGTTCTCCCAGTGAACGGTAACCGGAGACGTCAGACCCGGCGACGGGTCAGGTCGTTTTCTTGCTCACTGGGAACCTGCAGTCCTCAGTGCAACAGGACACCAGCTATTCACACTGAATCTTATTCATGCTGATCATCGTTAAGAATTTAATTTTACCTCTATGTCTTTTTTTGTTACTTATAATTTTTCCATGTTTAGAGTAGGTCATTCACAAAACATCTGTCTCAGTTACATGTTAGAGAACTTATTTGAATAACAATGAATGAAACAATGGTGCAGAGACACCAACAAAGGTTGCCTGACTTGATGCTAAATTATTTATGTGTGTGGCAGAGCTCAATGATTACCTCACACAACAAACGGTGTTAACAGTGTTCACGTATTTAAAAATTTAAAAGGATAAAAAGGTCCCTAAAAAGGTCCCTGATTGGTGGAAAACTAAAGAAAAGGCGTAACATTTTCCGTCCGCACTTGACGTCTTAGTTGTCGTTTAAGGAACACAAGTCAGCCGCTGAGTCAGGCGGAACTTTCTGGAGAATGGCATTTGGAAAGTCCTTGCTTGCAAAAAATAGCTAATATGTTGTAACACCTCTAATGTGCATATTCCAGCAAAACTGCATAGAGAACAGGAGATAAACAGAGTGGCTCAAACATGACACGCAGATATGTGGGGAAACAGATTTCAAGCGCAACGGGAGAGCACTTATACACTTTTTATTTCCAGCTGTTAAAATCCACATGAAGAGCTGATAAATTAACGTTTTGGCTAAATAGCACATTAGGCAAAACGGCAATCACAGGCTTAGAAGTGCTTGTGTTTATAAGCGACAAGTATCTCAATATAGACTCAAAATTGTTGTTTTTTTGCACCTTCTGTTTTTGTTACTTTAGTTTGGCTGCAAGTTTTAAGAGTGTACAACTGGAAGGTCAGGAGGCTTTGAAAAGAATTAAGTGCCTGTTAGGCTTCTTTTTTATCAAGCTGACATCTGCAGTTTTACTGGGGAAAAACATTTTAATCTTCCAATTTTGAATGTGATTTGACAGATTTTACAGTTCACTGTATGTTTGACAAGTGCTGCCAAGCTACTTTCCCATTTTTATACGTATCTATAAAGACATTGAAATGCATTAAATAGATTATTTGAAATCAGTTTTTAGTCTTACAGGAAAGTTTTTACACTTGTATCACTGTTATAAATGTGATATTAAATGCAGTAATCATGTGTTACTCTATTTTATTGCTTTATTTCAGACTACGGCGGTTCTTCAGCAGTGAAATATCAAACCTATAACCCAAGTTTCAGCTCCAAGTCGTCCTACATGTACTCAGGCTCTAGAACAATGGTGAGTACAACGGCATTATCTCACTGTTTCAGCGATGTATTCACACATATCATGGAAACATCATCACTGACCCTCTGCTGGTGTCACAGTGGGTCATCCAGGACTCAGCATGTGTGGTATTTCACAGTAAGCTGTCATGAGATCAGCTCAGGGTTTTCAGGTCCACCCTCTACATTCCTCTATTTTAGTGTTTCAACAGGAAGACACTGGGTTTCTGCCACAGATGTTTGACGCTGTAGATTTCTGTCCAATGTATCATATTTTATATCTGAGTCAATAATAAATCCCTTCACTCCTAAATTAGTATTATTTTTATATGCGAAATGGAAATGAATATGAAAAAATGTGCTGAGGCCATGACCTCTGTTTCCTGTCTTGGTGGTTACTTCACTTTCATCAAATTTAGAAACCGTTGTTGATGATGTGCAGTGACTCACAACAAATTCATCCACATAAACTGTTGGGAACACAATGAGCGACTCTTACATATTTACATTTGATTGTAACGGTTACTTTTCTCTTCATCCATAGGGTCCTCAAGTAGCCCAGAGGTCGGGCTTCAGCTGCCAGTCTGCTGCCCCAGACCTGGCCCAGTTCCACAGGATCAGTGTTGGAGGCGGTGGAACTGGTGGCGGTGTTTACCGAGAAGACATGCGCATGTCCAACTACCAAGCCGGCAGGCAACAGAGCCGAATGGACCCAGAGACCCTCTCCATGCATTCAATGCGGATGCAGACAGTGCCTGTAAATCCATGGATGGTTGACGGCAGCGATGCTGGCAGCATGGTATCCGACCGGGACGCCACCTACAACCGCCAGGGCACACTCAATGGCTACACCAGCCAGATGAGGCAAGCAGGAGCAACATGACCTGTACGCATCCCATGCATCCCATGCGCCGATCTCTTAGTGGCACTCTTTCCCGCAGTGGAGGGATGACAGGAGGAGAGGTGGAGGTCGTCCAGCAACATTCCTTCAAAGGCCCAGCCCACCGCACCATCAGCAGGATTACAAACCGAAACAACCGCATGAGTATGGGCTCCGTGTCTGGGGGCTCCTACGTTAGAGGAGGAGACACATTGGATAGGGGGTTCATAGCATCCGGAGTTTCCTCTGCTTCCCAGGGGAACATAATTATGCAGCGTCCGGGCACCCTGTCCCGTGCCATGTCAATCAAAAGCATGCATAGTGTCGGCAAGGGCATGGACATCTACGGCGGGCAGAACGAGATTGGAATCAGCATGGGCAACCTCAGCGGGTGAGAAGCTCACGTGCTCATCCACTTTTTCTGCTCACACTCACAATGAAAATGTTTTCATTTGATGCACTGGGTGTCTTTCATGTTCTCATACTGTTATTGACAGATCTTCAGTGTGTATTGTCATTTTCTGTCCTTTTCATACTGTCATCAATTCCCAAGAACCACGAGTGAATTGATCCTACTAACAAACACTGCCTGTGTAGCCAAAGCCACGTCCTGTTCCGCTGCTGAAAATAGTTCCCAACAAATGTTTTGTTTACTTGGGGGGTCATTCTGGTGACTCAGTTTGTTTGTTAGAAACCGCTCTGCCGAGGTGTTTTAGGAAACCATTACACCTTTTTTTAAATGAACCTCGATATTTGTGATAATTTTTAAAGTAAATGTCATCAGTAGAAATGTACGGATTCAAGGTTGAGAGCCAACGTAGGGAAGTCAGAAATTGTTGAGAGACAGACTAATGCATTGTTGATTGTGGTCTTTTCAAGGGAATTTATGCCACATTTATCATTCAATTAGGTAATAATACTCAATGACAGAGATGACAGCTCTTGTCATTCTGGTGACTCAGTTTGTTGCTTTCTCAGTGACAGTCAAGTGAATTTAATGCACCCTTATGGTGGTGTCACAACTACCATGTGTCACCCAGGAGGCTCGAGAGAGAGGGAGTGTGTGATCTGAACAGTGTATTTCCTAAGAGCTGTGGATTGGGAGGTGGCCCTATAGTGGCAGGACTGGTTTTGGGTGTGGCAGCTTAGTTTCAGTCCTCACATTTCACACATCCCACAGTGCGTGGTTAGCCAAGCGGATATGCAGACCACTGTGTGATTTGGAAGAAACTCAACAAGCTGAATTTCTCAGAGAAGAAACAAATCATCTATGAATAATTACTGCAATTACTGTGGCTCCTTGGTTGCTTTTCATTCAAACGTCCAAAAGACATATTTTGTGCTACCATACATAACAGCGGGGTAATGACATAATTACATGTTTTAGATTCTGTGCTTGAATTTGTTAATTTGCTCCTTTGGTAGGATCCACTCCTTGGACATGTCCACAGCAGTGCAACACCTGAGGGAGTCCGACCATGATTTGCAGGTCCTGGGTGCCGCCTACATTCAACATGAGTGTTACAATGACAGCGACGCCAAAAATGAGGTACTTCAAACTGATTAAAATTTGTGGTTCTAATTCCCGAGTCTTTCCTTTCTGCAATCTCTATTGAGAAACTTGATTCATGAGAATCTTTTTCTCCATTTCTGGTGACATAAATTAGAGACAGCTTTGCTCCTGTACTGGTTTGCTCCAGTTGCTCCACACATTGCTTTGTTTTTATCATCTGCACTCTGCCCTGTATAGGTGACGTATGGCAGACATACAGTAGAGATTAAAACTTCTCTGATGTGTGAAGTGCGTTTAGCTTGTTGATGTTATGTTCAGCTCTGAGGATGCAGACTCCTCTGAGTTGGTTTAGATTAGTTATGTAATGATTTGTCCGAAAAGAGATCCAGATGATTCTTTATTAAAAAAAAATGGTTTGACATTTTGGGAAAATACTTTTTCACTTTCTTATTTTCATATCTCATATCTGTGTGGTAAGTATGAATGTACAGCCAGCAGCTGGTTAGCTTAGAGACTGGAAACAGGGGGGAACAGTTAGCCAAAGGTAGTATTTACTATACAGACCTGAGAGTGATTGTGAATATTTTCATCTAAATTTGAGCAAAAAAGCAAATAAACGTACTTCGTTAAAGCCTTTAAAGCCCTTATGTCAGAATTTGGCAACTCTTAGAAGTCATATGAAGAAATACTGTTGCTTACTGCAGTTTAGCACGCATCCAGTCCAGCCACATTGAGATGATTAGGATGAACCTGAAACGCTAACAATTTTTCAACAAACAAAAACTTAAAGTTAGAATATTTTGAAAGATCTTATAATCACATAAAAAATCTACCCCATAGGTGCTTTAATCTATGAGAATACTCATGTTTAGTTTCTGTAGAAGCCAAATAAGAAAAAAAAAACAATTATATATGAAAATTTATGCACAAATCCTAAACTGAGCATTGTTTTTTCTCAAGGTGCGTCGCTTCAAGGGCATTGGGGAGCTGGTGAAGCTGTTCAACAGTGACAACCAGGAAGTGCAGCGTTATGCCACTGGCGCCACACGCAATCTCATCTATGAGAACATGGACAACAAAGTGGCCCTGATCGAGGAGGGCGGCATCCCACAGCTGGTCGAGGCGCTCAGGGAGACAGACGATGAGCTCCACAAAAATATCACAGGTAAGAAAACTCTGATCACAGTTATTAGAAATAAAAAACATGACACAACAAGCACGGATAATTTCAGACTGCTTGGTTTGGACTTTAACCTCAAGCAGAAATGAATGCAAATTAGACAGTGTTTGGATGCAACATGATCTTGGCAGTGTTGTCCTTGAAATCCTTTGAGCAAACAATAGCCTTTGAAATTGATATTATTCTACACCAAATAAACAGGAGGTGTAGCTGTAAGCTGTAACAAAGAGAATCCAGATTGTCAGTATTTACTCTAACTAAATTATAGTTTGGGTTGGTCTTATTAAGCAGGAATGGACACAAACAGTTTTCTGTATATTGGTGTTCTTTGTTTTAGTCAGTGTGCTGTAATTTCTCTGGTAACTGCCATTAATGTCTGTCGGCTATTCACAGTTCAAGTCTAAGTAAGTTCTGTTTCTGCCTGCGGTCATTCTTCGCAACTATATGTTTTCAGCAGAAAAAAAAAAAATGTATGTTGCAACCCCAGCTCCATGGTGTGGAGATCTTCTAGGCATGTGTGTCTGAGTACACAAAGTGCAGGAGGTGGAGCTGCTGTCTTTTCCATAGGGTGTGTGAAGACGATGAGGGAGTGTGAGGGAGTTGTCTGGGCCTGTGGACCAACAGTGTATCTGCCACTCCCTTTTATGAGTGAAAGCCTTGTCACTGTTTCCCTTGAGCTGTTGCACCTTGATTTATATCCATTGGATCTTTGAGAAACTCATGTCAATGTCATGTGTCCAGTAAGAAACTTTGGGAAAGAGGTGATAAATAATGCAGAGTGGCCCTTTGAGTTTTTCTTATAGGTTTTGATGTGATTTATAGGTTCAAGTGCTTTACACCTCGTTTAAGCCTTAAATGAGTAGTTCAGCATTTTGGGAAATTATTTGTTTTCTTGTTAATAGTTGGATGAGAAGATTGATACACTCTAATGTCTGTCTGGTAATTACGGCAAGAAAGATAATACGTTTAAGTTTTTGAACTGGGCTTAATATAAAATCAGAAGGTTAAAGTTAAAATGTCTATAAGCAGTGGTGAAAATGAAGAATAAATGTTGGTTTTGCTGACATGTCCCTGGTGTTGTGTGTGTGCAGGTATCCTGTGGAACCTTTCATCCAAAGACAATCTGAAGGAGAAACTGGCCAGGGAGACGCTGCCTGAGCTGACTGAGAAGATCCTCATCCCTCTGTCTGGAGGCGGAGACTCTATGGACGTCAATCTCTCCCCCTCTGAGGCCGACATCTTCTACAACACCACAGGATGCCTCAGGTGCACTTCATTTATCTGCGTCTCAGCTCTGTGGTTGCATCGTGCTACTTCGTTAAACTGTATTTCCCTCTGGCTCGTCTGGGCCTGCGTTTTCTCCCATGACCATGATATTTGCATTTGGTGAGCTTGTTCTGGCAGGACACTCCTAACCCATGTGTCAGCTGACAGCTACCAGAGCTTTTCTTTTTTTTTTTTTTTTCACCACACCCATTACTTTTCACTGTTGTTTTCAAACACCTGCATGACTCCAGTTTCTGGTTGCTTTGGTTCTGTTCTGTTTGTGTGTGCACTGGAGGGTTTTTATCTCCAAATAAATTACCATTTGGGGAATATTTGCGATGCTGTCTGCATGATATTCATCATGTCGGTGCAAAATCAAAGCTGTACTTGCGCATTGCTGCAACACAGGAGTGGAAACACATCCCTAGGCCCAAACTGTCCTGCCCTCTTGGCATCTCCGTTTGCACGATGTCGTTAAACTAATAAAATGCATGATTCCTGAATGAACTACCCGAAATAACTCTCTTGACCTCTCACTCGCTTAGAAATCTGAGCTCTGTGAACGAAAAGACCCGTCAGCAGATGAGAGAGACACACGGACTGGTGGACTCTTTGGTGGGCTACGTCAAGGCCTCCCTGGATGACAACAAGTCAGAAGACAAGGTGAGACGAGAAGAGATTGAGCCTGATCTTCTCAGCCCTAGTTTTACCTTTACTGTGTGTGTTAATCTATCTGTGTGTGTGTGTTCTTAGGGGGTGGAGAATGCAGTGTGTGTCTTGAGGAACCTCTCCTACCAGCTGTACAGTGAGATGCCTCCTTCTGCTATGCTGCGCCTTGAAGGACCAACCAGAGCTCAGGACACAGGGAAGGGTGACGCCATTGGCTGCTTTACACCTCAGAGCAGGAAAGCCAAAAATGTACGTACATGTTAGATTTATCCATCAGCAGGCGTTTTGTGTGCGCGGACCAGCACGTCTAATTAACACCGTCTCCTTGTACGTTCCTCCCCCCTGACAGAGCAAGAACCAGGATCTGTCCACTTTCACCGAGGTTGCTCGGGTGCCAAAGGGTGTGGAGTGGCTGTGGCACCCTCAGATAGTTGGGGTGTACAACCGCGTGCTGCATCAGTGTGAGATCAACTCCACCACCCGCGAGGCAGCTGCTGGAGCTCTGCAGAACATCACAGCTGGAGACAAGAGGGTAAGGAGCATGTTCATGAGTTCTCCTGTAAAAGCATTCAAATGCAGCGACCTCAGTCTGTCTCATATACGAGTTGTTTCTCTCGTGGTCCTGCAGTGGGCGTCGGTGCTGAGCCGAGTGGCTCTGGAGCAGGAGCGCATGCTGCCCGTGCTGCTGGACCTCCTACGTACCAACAATGACCTGGAGCTGCGTTCGCTCACCGGCTTCCTCCGAAATCTGTCCCGCCATGCCAGGGATAAGGGCGACATGGGTAAGTCTTTAATTTTTCCTTCCTCTTAAAAAGCTGGATCCCTCCGAGTTACAGGTTCGTTCAGAACGTCTATAATCTGTTGTTGTTGTGTCTCATTTGAGACAAACTCTAGTTTGGTGCATTGTGAGTTGACAAACTGCTCACCAGTGTTGAATTCAGATGTGATTTGCCTGTTGTAGCCTTTTTTGATTCTCTTCACTTTCTTTCACATGGAAGCAAATATAAGCCATGATCATCTGAAACTTAAAGGCAGCTAGATACTTCATTGCGACATATAACCACTACTGTTTACTTAATGTTTGATGCTGTATTCTTTTTACTGGATTCATAATTTCAGATAAGTCAAATTAGTCAAATTCTGAATGAATAATTGAAGTCAAGTCAAAAAAAATGGATTGCTTAAATTCAGACACCAAAATTTAGGACAAGAAACACAAACTTGAACATCTGGAATACAAAGGATGATGGAATCAAACATTCGTCTGTTTCACTAAAGGTGCAGCAATCAAGATTTGAATCTGGGAAAATATTGTTAAGGGTTTTTTATAAAGTATTTAACTCTCAGAATTTGAGCTAGTTTGTTTGATCAGGACTTTCTGGGTGTTGTTTTATCAGATATCAATCATTCTGTCAAAAGCAAAAAAGCAAACAACATCACAACCGTCATTAGATTTTGATTCGAAAGTTGCTAAATCCTGATTGCTGCATAGAAATCTGTGACATCACCTTTGTCAAGCCGAGTCTTGCCCTCTTCAAACCAGTGAGAAAAGACAGAAACCAGAGAAAATCTCTTGAGAATTAACCAAACTATTCAAACTTTGATAGAAAATTGCAGTTACATATAGGATATCATCGCTGATGGTAATTAGCTGATTGTGAAAACAGGTTTTCAGGGCCTTTTAAACATATTATCCTAACAACACGTCTTGGTTTCTTCAGCAACAAAGGTGGTGAACAACCTGGTGACCAAGCTGCCTGCTGACGGACACCAGAAGGAGCCCTCCAGCGAGGTGGTGGTCAACATCTGTGGTGTTCTCAACAACCTGGTGACCGGCAGCTCTTTAGCTGCCAGAGACATCGCCTTCTTTGACGGCCTGGCGAAACTGGTCGCCATCAAGAACACACGTGACAGCAGGTGAGTGCTCTTTCAAAGGACAGTTGATAAAACATGTGTGTCTACTTGCTGCCTTGATGCAGACATTTGATGTTGAATGTGACACAAACTCTTGCAAACTTCTCACATGAGGTTATTTTTACCGAGCGTTAACCTTGAATTAATCTTTTCTTTCTAGTTCTGGGAAGATGAAAGCGTCCAAAGCAGCAGCCACAGTTCTCAGCAACATGTTCCAGTACAAGAAACTGCACAAACAGTACAAAGACGTAAGAGACCGTAGACATGAGTGAAACGGAGCTCTGCATGATCGATCATTATACAGTCAAAAAATCAAGGGGAAAAAAAATCAATAAGATACACAACATCAGTTTTTAAAATATTTTCAATCTTTTTTTTAATCTTAGGAGAGCAATAGGTTCTGATCACATCCAGCCAGATGAAATTAAGACTGTACAAATCAAAGTTGATTATTATCGTTATCAAACCACAACATAAGGTTCTATATGTTAATAGGTATGAAGCTCACTGACAACACATTATATAATCATAATTAAAACTGATATAAAAGACTCTCCAAAGTGTTGCACCCTCAAAATGACCAAACATGTCCGGGTGCCCTCAGATTAGTACAAAACCTTTACAACATGAAAAATATTATTTTTCATGAGGCAGGAGCAACGTGTTAGATTCTGCCACACACAGGTCACAGCTCAGTGGAAAAGCTTTCTCTTCATGGCGCTGCCCCACCCTCATTCTCATATCTGTGTGTGTGTGTGTGTGTGTGTGTGTGTGTGTGTGTCTGTCTGTGTGTGTGTGTGTGTGTGTGTGTGTGTGTGTGTGTGTGTATACTTGTAAATGCTACATAGTAAGAACTGAAAAAGTATTCAGTGAGGACATGTTGGCCGGTCTCACTCTCCGACAAACATTCAAAGGGCTGTTTAATGGTTGAGACTTGGTTTTAGAGTTTACTTTGAGTGGTTAGAATTAGGGTTAGGCATTCAGTTGTGATGGTTAGGGTTAGGGTAAGTGGCAAGGGAATGCATAATGTCAATGAGTGGCCTCTCAAAGACAGAAGTACGTGTCTGTCTGTGTGTGTGTGTGTGTGTGTGTGTGTGTGTGTGTGTGTGAGAGAGTGAGAAAGACGGATGACATTCCTCAGTCTCTGCAGTTCCCTCGGCAGTTGGATGGCATATGTTCAAAACTCATATATCTCTGGCTGCTCACACTGCTGCTCTTTCATCTCACACACACACACACACACACACACACACACACACACACACGTATACACACCCAGTCAGGCAGGTCCACATCTTGGGCGGGACTAGGTAGGTTTACTGCCTTCCGCAGATCACGACTTGCCCCTCCCATGGGTGCGGTACTAGGCTTATTTCCTAATGAACAAGTCACAACAGAACAAAAAATGCGTTAATGCTCATCTTACTTCTAGTTTTGAATTTAATAATCAGATACCCGCACAACATCAGTCGAGTTCATGTGACAAACAATGTACTAAAATGAAGCTATTCAAACTATGAATTGCGTAACTCTGAAATGGATTGTGAGCTCAGACGTCTCTCCAAGTCAGATTTCAACCTTGAGTGAGCTGCTGTTTACGATTACAGACACCTCTGTGGTGTGCAGTATATCTAATATAAGAATAAAGACTGAAATTAATACTTAAATAAATAAATTTACATCTTCTTTTTTCTGTTTCATGTCCATACCATGTCATAACAGTTCTTCTTTCTCTTCTTTGATTTACAGAAAGGGTTTACAAGACCGGATTTTGCAGATTTGACTCTCTAAAACAAAAGTAATGTTGTAAAAGTTCACTTTATAAAACGGCCCTCAGTCCTGCATCCTATGGAAGAAATCTTTCCAGGTATGCAGGAGTAAATAAACTCTTTCTACTATTCAAAGATAACATAGGCTCAGTCTTTATCTGCCATACTTTGTGATAAGAACATGAACACATAAGTGACGGAGGATCTTCCTGATGGGGAAAAAAAAGAAAGGACATCCTGCATATTTTGAAACTCAATGGACATCAGTACAGTGCAAGAAACGTGGATCCAGTATGATGGACTATTGATGGACTCTGATACATATGTGTGCACCTTAAACCATTTACTGTCTTTGTTTGAACTGTCTGTGTGTTTAATGTGGAATCAGGGATTTCTTTTCTGTCAGAGCAACATGTTTCCAGATGAAACCGCAGCTGTTTGTGGTCCGTGGCCGTTTTTAAAAACAGTGTCAAACTGTTCATTGACAATATAGTGAACACTTGTGCCTTATCCTCTCGCTGTTGCACTTAATTAACAGCATGAATGCAACATGGCTGGTACTAACATGGCATCTTTTTTGTAAATAATGCTTTCTCTCTTACACAGAAATCAGATGAAATATTTTGTATACTGTAGCTATGTACTTTGTTTTTGTAGTTTTTGGATAGATAAATATGTCTTCATATGTAACATAGTTATAACTGAATGTAAACCAGAGGATATTTAGAAATACAGAAATTTTGATGTTAATGCATTTGATTTAGAAATCTGGGGATAATGATTGTACCTTCAAAGTTGACTTTTGTATTTAGCTATGTGCTTTTTAAAGTTGCGAAATCTGTCTTATACAAAATGCTGATGTGTCTTTTTAATCACTTTGTCAAACAGAACTCAAAGTTTTTTTTCTTTAACATGTCATTGTATCTGCCGTCTAATGTTATAAATACTGTGTGTGAAACAGGGGTGAAAGGATACGGTCCTAACTTTGTTTTCAAAACAAATACAATATTTGTTTAGTGTTTGAGACCAATTGCAATATTCACACACTGTTTAAACTATTTGACATTGGACTGTTGAATACTTTTAAAACTCTTTGTGCAACCTGTTTTCGTATTTAAGCAAAATATTCAATTAAAAAAAAAAAAACCCAATTAAAAATGACTACTCTGTGGAATAAATGGTAATTGTGTGTTTCTGTGTGGGTGTTTAAAAACACTGACTTTTCATATTTACTGTTGTGTTGTAAACAGGCAGATGTATCATCTGGATATTTTTCAGCCAATAAAGAGACAGATGTGGAAATGAAATGTCATTTTCTAAGCATTTCTCATGTGTGTGCTGCAGCATTCAATGTTGCGTCGATGTAACACCCTGACGCTAACATGGTGAAATGTCAGCCACTCCCTGTTTACATATTTGCTCCTGCTCAGACAGGAACAATACCAGACCTGTGCTGCGCCTTTATTTAGCCTCTTATTTCACTGCGGGAGAACAGAGAGCGTCGGTCCCTACAGAGAGAAATAGTCTGCTAACAAGTGTTTTATTAGCATGAATGCCACGTTGTTATCAGAGTCAGTTTACATGACACACAAAGCAGAGATGCCAAGAACTGTTCAATCTTTGTCCTCGGACGTCGCGCTGTATCGAATGACCTGAGTGCAATCAAGTTTTCAAGGTTCAAATTATGGCTGAACAATTAATCAATATATTATTGAAGTTTCAATACAGCCAAGTGCAATATCTAAATGACAGGAGATGCAAGTAGTTGATTAAAGTAAAATGTGTCACAACATATCATTATAAATGAAGCATTGTGGTGCAACAGAGATACTGCAGGCTACAATTCATCTTCTCCAGACATAAGGGACCATGCTTGTTTGGTTCAGACCCAACAAAAATCACATCAGCATAATTTTTACATTTTATTCAGTGAAATTAAATGCAAAAATTACCATTTCAACTAAAATTGTGACTCATATCACAATCAGAATATCTGTCAAAATAATTCCTTTTTTTCTCATATCATTTAGCCCTAGTTAAAATCCGACTTCTGGAGTCTGTCACATGTATTTTCTCAGTCTTTCCAACCCATCTGTGTACTGTCAACAAACTGCTCCTTTCATATTATCTGACATTACTCTGCCCTCTGCTGGGGACTGACAGAGACATCATGGCTGTGAGTTTACCTCCCTCTCCCCTCTCTTTTGGTGAATGGAAGTAGAAAAAGGTAACATTTTGATTTTAACAACATATTGAAGAAGAAGAAATAAATTTAGCTCCTAGCAATGCTACTGGGAATCTCCATGTAGATGGTCATTTTAAGTGATCAGTAGAAGTGAGGGGAGTGTGGCTCAAATGTCCTCCTCAGTCACCAGGCAGTAGAAGTCTGAGCGGGCCCCGTAGTTCCGTGATCCCAAGTCCGACACGTCGATATCCGAGGATTTGGGCTCAGCGGCTGTGATGGGAGCAGCAGGGAGGACAGGAGCTGTACAGGCCAGAGCCTTGTACACAGGGAGGCGCAGCCCTGCAACAGAAAGACGAAAGGTGGAAAAAAGGTCGTAAAGGTCGTTACTTTTTATGTAACTCAGTGTCTCATCTCTCCTAAATTTCAAAAAAAATTCTGGCCTTTGGTTATACACAGTGTATGGCTGTACAGGCTGTCCCTCATTGCCTCACAGTGAAACAAGATTTCAAAAAGTCACTGCACCACAAAAATAGCCAGCACCTGACCTCATGTTAAACCACGACCTGTTGTTTTCATGCTTAGGTGGGGAACTCTAGAGATGCTGGTGGGTCGATTTTGTTATCTTTGGACTAAGGCCAGCTATTTCCTGATTTCCAGCCTTTGTGTTAAGCTAAGATAACCATCTCCTGGGTGTAGCTTCATCAGAGTGATATCGATCTACTCATCCAACTCTTACGTCCTACAACAACTGAAATAAGCATATTTCCTAAAATGTTGAACTGTATAACATGTGTCCTTGGATACAAAACATCACAAACAAGCTGGTACAGTAGATACGTACAGGTTCATCATATGATATGATTTCCTGGTATTGAAGTTTGAGATTCACTTTAGTTAAATCTTTGTCTGCTGATTCAGACTAGGTCAAGCAGGGTTCAACTGCACTTTGTTATAAGTAAGTTTTATATGTAAAAAAAAATATGAATGGCATTTTTTATTTATTTTTATCTTATCTTTAAGTGAGCAGCGAACCTAACATTAGTACTTGAGGACTTTACTAGTGCAGCGACTGCTGCTCTTACCCAGATCTCCAGCAGGGTCAGTGTCTGAGCGGCAGTCCAGGTAGTCGGGTTCGAGGGTCAGCATGGGGTCTTTGTCATCTTGCAGCACTGTCTGTGGGTCGCCTGCGTGCTCAGTGCGGAAAATGACCCTGCGAGGCATCGCTAAGGCCAGCTCCTTCCAGAAGACTGAGGAGGGAGTCTGTAGACACAAACACACGGGGACACAACATGATACATTACACCATGCGATCAGAGTCAGACTGACGCATTAATTATTCCTCAACTGTAAACAGCCTCACTTGCTTCTATCATATTACAATATGGTTTATTGTATAAGTACATTTCTAAATGAATGTGGATTCATTTCACACATTTCCACACTGAGTAATAATTGTTATTTCATAATTTATTGTTGCCAACTGATTTATTAGCAAATCACAAATTCTTTTCTCCCAACTGCTGGAATATAATTTTCCACACTAAATAAATCGATATTACTCTCAATGATACTAACATTTTGGCTTTGAGGCCTTGAGACCCTGTTTTCTGAATCATTCTCTCCCTGCGAGCGATGTGATCATACATGAACACAAACTTTTCTGCTTGAAGTTGGAAATGTTTTCGGTTATTGTCTGATTACTGGACCGTCTCTATTTTTTCCCTGGTTTGTAGTGGACTGAGTAATGGTGTGTAAAGTTACTCACATTGTATGTTGTTGTAGGTGTGCTCTTTTTGAGCTTTCGCTCTTCTAAAAGAATAGGTATTATAGAAGATCTTACCACAGAGTTGTGTCTCCAGGTGAGTACAGTGAGGCCGTGCTGGTGCTCACTGAGCTGCTGCTTGATCTCAGGCCTCATGCGTTTGGACTGACCCTCCAACATGATGAGGATAGGCCGCGGACATATCTCCAACAAGTGCAGAAGGCCCTGCCTGAAGACACACACAGCTACAGTATGTCACAAAAGCAACTGCAGTATATGGCAGCAACACTGACCTCAAGTGGTACATTGTTATCATGCCACATCAGTTTCACTCAGGTTTATTCTGTCTATACTAAATTCAGTTAGTCTGTGTGAGTCTGACCTGAAGTTACTGCAGCACCAGTCCTGCTCGAGGTAAGCGTGAGAGAGCAACACGATGAGACGCCGAGAACGACTCACGTTCATCAGCAGCTCTGCAGAAGGTTCTGGAGACACATTGTGTGTTGTGTTAAGTAACTAATTTATAATTGGCAACCCAAAGTAACAGGTAAAAACAACAACATATCAATATACTGCAAAATGTCCTTTTACAGGTAAAAAATGAGAACAAACAGCCAGAAAACTACAAGGCAGGAGTGTGAGGAAGAGTATTTATGTAGTTTCATCATTGTAAAATAGCGCATGTAGTACATTATAGTGTGAACTTGCCTCCACCAGGTAGGATGTCATTGTCATTGAGATGCACCTTGTATCCATTTTTATTTTCCAGGTGAGGTTTGAGAATAAAGTTGACAAACTTCCTGTCGTAGTCATTGCTCACATAGGAGATGTAGGCGTCATATAATTTCCCATCTGAAGACACAGAGAGACACACTGGCTTTATTGCTGCATTCTTGCACGTCTACAGCCATCGTATGCTGTGTCACCAAGCAGCAGACTCACCATTGAGTTCATAGTCTCCATAGGAGTTCCTGTACCAGAGTTTGATGTTCAAGTGACACCTGGAGTACACAAGAGCAGCTATAGCCAGGAAGAGGAGGAGGACGGTGGCTGCGATAACAGCGCCAGTGTGGCTGGGTCTGTCTGAGCACACACAGAGAAACAATACAAAATAAGCATAAAATAATCAACCAATAGAGGGATTCTGTTAGTAGAGTGTGTCTGAACAACTGGGTCCTTGCAACTAAGAAAAACATATTTTCAATGCATAAATAATTCACAGATGTTTAACATCTATTAGAATCAATTCATGACCTTTTTAACACTGGCTCCTTGCTATGAGATTATACAGACTGGATGTATCTGTGTGTGGTTTCATATGATTTTCAGTGTAGATACAGGACATATTCTGTGCTGCATTTTGTCCTGTCTGCTTTGTTGGGTTTGTGTGTGTCTTTGTAAAATTCTTTTGTAGGTTCACTTTTAGACAATATGACACAAGATGCAGGATGAGACAATGCAGATCCAGCATATAAGCTGTTTTCTTACTTGAATTCTGTAGGCTGAAATCAGATGAAACATTCCTCACTGTGCAGCTGTAGAGCCCAAAATCTTCCAGCTCCCTGAGTGTAATCACCAACAGACTGTTTACCATCAGCTGGCCGACAGCAGGAGACCTGGTAAGTAGGACAGAAAACTCGATCTTACCTTCACTTTCATTAAAGCCTGAGCATGATAATGGAAATCTGCTGTTTTAAAAGCTTAGTCACCATGAGGAGGTATTCTGCATGTAAAGTGTGAGGTTGGTGAGGGGTTGGCCATCTTTACTCCACTGCAGTGTGGTGCCACATTGCTCCTTATTTGGGTCCCAGAGGAGGAGAGCAGTGCAGTTGAGTTTCACAGAGGATCCCACGTCGCTCCACAGTCTGTTCAGGCCTCCATTAGGCTGAAATTCTGGGGCTTTCGAGCACTGGGACTCTGTGTAAGGACATACCACTGTTATCTGTGTTCGCTGCAGGAGCTGCAGACAATAGAGGCCTTCATATGCAGCTGCCAGGTACAGCCTGAGACGGCTGCTGGAGGGCACGCTGAAACAAAATGCCACCTTGCAGTTGTAGCCAGCCTGTTCAACTAGCCCCTTCACTCCCCATACAAACTCTAATTTTACTGCAGGGACAAATAATAGCTTAGAGAGCCACAATTACAGTGTCAGCTTTTAAGTGACTTCATTGCACTTGCACTATTACAGTGTACTATAAATAGTACTTACCTTTAACTATGAGACGCACAGTGAATGAGGCTGTGCTGTTGCCTTGTTGCATACAGGTGTAGTTCCCTTGGTCTTCCACATTGAGGTTGATAAACTCCAGGTAGGCCCTCCCCTCCTGATTGTGGAGCTGCTGACAGTCCTTCTGCCAGGTCACCCGGGGCTGTGGGGAGCTCTGGGGTTGAAAAGGTTCTAGAGGGCACTTCAGCCGATATGGAGGCCCCTGCGGCTCCACGTACACGACCTGTTCCTTAAACCTGCTCTCATCCACACAAGTCTGAGCTACAAACAGAGACAGTGGAGGTTTACACAGTCTTCTTTATGTAAGGGATCCAACAATCCAACTTTTTCTGTCCCAAAACTTCCCTAAATTCAGGGAACTGAGTACACACCCCATACTAGGGCTCTCTTCTTTCCAAATTTAAAATCGCTACACCTTACTGTGTGGAAGTCTCTGGAGTCATTTTTATGTGAGTTAACATGAGAGCAAGGACTGCTAAAAAGGATTAAAAACTGATGCACCTAATAGATAAAACACTAAAGTGAAACTGTATTTCATATGGCCAACACCTGGTCCACATAACAAGGACAGTATTGGGGCAGATGCAGCTCTACTTTGTTATGTGAGGGTTAGTACTATGCACGACACAAGTACTATGCAAATTCCTAGAAGCGGCTTTGCTTCCTTTTGAGAAAACGCTTTGCATACAGCCTGTGGATGTAAACACTTTGCATACAGTGTGGAGCTACAGAAGACCGTGTGTTTAGCTTCAGTGTTGCTTTTGACAAACAGTGAGTGTCTAATGGAGCAAGGAGGTGATCTTGTTTGCTCTTTCACCCTCGCTGACTCGCTGACGCTGAGAAAATGCTGACTTAGATTGTTTTTTAAAAGTACTGAATCATCTTCTTGGTTTGAGGACATGCGCAATGCAAAGAGCAGAGTCGTGTTCATCGATTCTCTGTCGCAGAATTAAAATACATCAAACTAACTAAAGAACACTGGCCTATTAAATGTGGACCTGTTCTTCAAGATATTCAGCGCATGCGCTTGTCGTGACCCACAAATCACCTGCATGACTGCTCTCTCTCTGGTTCCTCCTTGACTCTCCACTTGCTTTATTTGTTTATTTTAACCGTTTCTCAAACATAATAACACATCCGGGTCCGAAGTCCAGGCCTGGTCCTCATGTTACCAGGCAACATCATGTGACAGCCTGACAGATACTGAGACGCTGTACACACTGACCGTATGTACACTGACCTGGTATTTACCTGTCCAGCATCCCGAAACTCTGTCTGCGACCACTTTGATTATAAAGGAAACATGAAGGTGAATCATACAGCTGTGGAAAAACTGAAGCAACTTTAATCTGGAGCTTCCAACAAAGTGTACACCTATCCTGGAAAATTCAAGTAAATAAAGTTTCATTTTGAATATCCTTACCGGCAGTGAGGAAAGTCTTGTCCCATAACCCGGTGCACAACAAAATGAGAGCGACTACAATCACAGCCATGAGCCGCAGGTCTCCTCTTCCTCCGTCCTCAGGTGAGAAATGAACCGAGAAAGAGTTTTTGTAAATCTACATCACTACCTAAAAGTCAACGTGTTAGTTTATTACAGTTTAGCTACATTGTGAGGAGCCGTAGAGCTGATTCCGCGGACGTCAGCCTTCAGCTTGTTCAACTGCACCTGGACAGACCAGAAACTCTCCCGGCTATAGGCTCCCTGAGGTCACGTGACACTTGCACAAGCTTTCACCTGCGTTGCAGTGAAACTTTTCTTTTGTAATTGTTTAAAGGTAGCCTATAACTTTCTAATATCGGATTTATAGAAGGTGTAATTAACGATTTTGTTAATGGTTAATAAAATCAATTATTGCCAAATATTTTGTTAGTTTACAAATAACATCATCAATTCAGCTCTGCAAACCCTAAGGAAACTATATTGCAGTGGGTTTTTGTAGGTTTTCAACCACTGGTCATGTGAAACAAGAATAACTGGACTTATTATTGTAGGTCTTTGACTTTGAGAATTCGTCTTTATGAGTCCAGATACTCTTGTTTTCAAACTGCAAGAAATAATGGAAAAAATGGACAGTAAGTCAGACAGCAAATAAAGAGATGTCCTTTTAAAAGGACATTGACGGTATAGAAATGCACATTAACTGTACAAATATAAAAGCTAAGCATTAACAGTCGTATTATCTGTATGTTGTCCCGAATCACCCATTAAGAACAACAATGTCAGGATAACTTCTGTATTTGTTCAACAAGGATTGCTGTTAAAACAGTAACCTGTCTCAGTGATTCATTTCTGGCCCTGTCCAAGTCAAGATTGTCTTTTGAAGATACATGTAGATAAAACATTGTTTTAATTGTTTAAGTAGGCCTCACCTGTGAGAAAAGTTAACAAAGTGTTAGGGTTATTCTCTCCGTTGAGTGGTTGATTTTAAAGTATGCTATAGAAACCTTTTGTGGAACCATGAATATTAAAAAAAGATGTGTAAATAAACAAAGCGGCATGTTCTCCTTGATTTTGTGCATTTTGTAAATGATAATGAAATATAAGACGTCAATGTTAAATACCAGTTATGAATCATAGTTAGCCTAAATGTGACAACATCAGTTCTGTTTAAAGATGTGTGAGTTTGCGCTTTATTGTGCAACTGATCCTTTGTAATCATTAATGGAAAACAAAGAACTATGAAGAATAAACAAGTGGCAAGAAATATAACAAGTGTGGACTGTGATGTCATCAGTGAGTGTGTGACCATCAGTGACATCACAAAATAAACACAGTTGAATTTGTTTTTAAACTGCCCCTTTGATGATGTCACACAGAAGTCTGATGTCACGGGCAGTGCTCTAGTTTGTGTAACAGAAGGAATACTGTCATAGTTATTCAACTTCATCTATCTGCCAACATGCCAATTTTAATGGTGGGTTTTGTTGTGGTGCCTTGGGTCACCAAAAATGCTGTTCGCCTCATCAAGTCTGGTCTGGGACTTAATTGTCCCAGTTCATCCAGTGTTAACCCCACAGAACCTGTGGGTCATGGATCACCTCTAAGTGAGTGGGTACCACCACCAGCCCAGACAGACTCCAAGGTCAGAAACTACAGTTATCTCAAGTTGCTGTATCATGATGCTGGCCATCAATCCATAGGCTTGGACAGTTTGAGTAATGAAACTCAGCAAAGGGAACAACAGCATGATAGCAGCCCTGCTGTGATGCAAAGGAAGGATTCAAACAGTCAGCCTCCTCCTCTTGTTCTCTACCTATCCCTACCTCTCTGCCATTCTTGCCCCCTGAATGAGAGAGCCTTGAAAAATATCAAGTCATTTGACCCTGAGACACCAAAGTGTGCTGGCAGATTGTTAGGAGGAACTCCAGCAGTTTTAGCTGAAGCAACAGACAGCAGTTTATCAACACCTGTTGTGTCCATAGATGAAGGGGCACTTTTAACTCATATCACACGACTCAGAGAAATGTTTTTTGCCCTTGCTCGAGCAAGACTTGCAGCTTTTTCATCAATGGCCCGAGAAACAGTTGCAACTTATTTCAACATGGCCAGAGCAGGAACTGTAGGTTTTTTGTCCATTATCATTAGAGAAACTGCAAATGTTTTTGTCCAAGCTCCAGAAATAATTGCAACATATTTCAACATGGCCCAAGCAAGAATTGCATCTTTCTTTACCATGTTTGGAGCAAGAATTTCAACTGTTTTTTCCAGGACCACAGCAAGGGTTGCAGCACTCTTTTCCAGAACAAGACCAAGAGTTGAAGCACTGTTTTCCAGGACCATAACAAGAGTTAAAGCACTCTTTTCCAGGACCACAGCAAGGGTTGCAGCACTCTTTTCCAGGACCATAACAAGGGTTGCAGCACTCTTTTCCAGGACCATAACAAGAGTTAAAGCACTCTTTTCCAGGACCACAGCAAGATTTGCAACTGCTATACCTAGAACCAGGGAACATATTGAAGCGGTTATTGCCAGGGCCAATGACTTAGACCCACAGAAATTTTGGCCTGTAGCTCGGGCTTGGTGGATTATCACAGTCTCCACCAGACTCCTCAGTGGTGCTGCACTTGCCCTTTCCAGAACAC